>NW_004443991.1:5754025-5780861 GCF_000243295.1 Trichechus manatus latirostris | reverse complement strand
GTTCTGACTCATAGCAAACCTATGTAAAACAAAACTAAACACTGCCCAGTCTTGTATCATCCTCTAAATCACTGCTATGTTTGAGCTCATTTTTAAAGCTTCTATGTCAAGCCATCTAATCAATGTCTTCCTCTTTTTTGCTGGCCCTCTACTTTACCAAGCATGATGTCCTTCTCCAGGGACTGGTCCCTCCTGATAACATGTCCAAAGTACTTGCCATCCTTGCTTCCAAGGAGCTGTCTGGCTGTACTTCCTCCAAGAAAGACTTGTTTGTTCTTTTGGCAGTCCATGGTATACTCAATATTCTTAGCCAACACCATAGCTAAAAGGCATCAATTCTTCTTCAGTTTTCCTTATTCACTGTCCAGGTTTTGCATGCATATGAGGCAACTGAGAATATTATGGCTTGGGTCAGGTGCACCTTAGAGACCTCAGAGTGACATCTTTGCTTTTCAACACTTCCAAGAGATTTTGTGCAGAGGATTTGCCCAATCCAATAGGTCCTTTGATTTCTTGACTGCTGCTTCTATGGGTGTTGATTGTGGATCCAAGTAAAACGAAATCCTTTTACAGCTTCAATCTTTTCTCCGTTTATCATGATGTTGCTTATTGGTCCAGTTGTGAGGATTTTTGTTTTCTTTATGTTGAGGTGTAATCCATACCGAAGGCTGTGGTCTTTGATCTTCATCAGTAAGTGCTTTAAATCCTCTTCACTTTCAGCAAGCAAGGTTGTGTTATCTGCATAACGCAAGTTGTTAAATGAAACTTCCTCCAATCCTGACGCTGTGTTCTTCTTCATATAGTCCACCTTCTCAGATTATTTGCTCAGCATACATATTGAATCAGTACGGGCAAAGGATACAACGCTGACACACACCTTTCCTGATTTTAAACCACGCAGTATCCCCTTGTTCCGTTTGAACGACTGCCTCTTGCTATGTGTACAGGTTCCTCATGAGCACAATTTAGTGTTGTGGAATTTTCATTCTTCACAATGTTATCCACAATTTTTTATGATCCATGCAGTTGAATGTCTTTCATAGTCAATAAAACACAGATAAACATCTTTCTGATAGTCTCTGCTTTCAGGCAATAGTCATCTGACTTGAGCAATGATATTCCTCAATCCATGTTCACTTATGAATCAGGCTTGACTTTCTAAAAGTTCCCTTTTGATGTACTGCTGCAAACATTTTTGAATGATCTTCAGTAAAATTTTACTTGTGTGTGATATTAATGATATGGTTCGATAATGCCACACTCTGTTGGATCACTTTTCTTTGGAATGGGCACAAATATACGGATCTTTTTCTGTCATTTGGCCAGGTAGCTGTATTCCAAATTTCTTAGCATAGACAAGTGAGCACCTCCAGCTCTGCATCCGTTTGTTGAAACATCACAATTGGTATAAATCAATTCCTGGAGACTTGTTTTTCACCAATGCTTTCAGTGCAGCTTGGATTTCTTCTTTCAGTACCATCTGTTCTTGATCATGTGCTACCTCCTGAAATAGTTGAACGTAGACCAAATCTTTCTGGTACAGAAGATGTATTCTGTATTCCTTACATCTTCTTTTGATGCTTCCTGAGTCGGTCAATATTTTACCCATAGAATCCTTCAGTATTGCAACTGGAGGCTTGAATTTTCTTCTGTTCTTTCAGCTTGAGAAATGCTGAGTGTATTCTCTTTTGATTTTCTAACTCCAGATCTTTGCACATGTCATTATAATACTTTATCTTCTCGAGCTGTCCTTTGAAATCTTCTGTTCAGCTCTTTTACTTCATCATTTCTTGCATTCGCTTTAGCTACTCTATGTCCAAGAGCAATTTTCAGAGTCTCTTCTGACATCCAATTTGGTCTTTTCTTTCCTGTTTTTTTTAATCACCACTTTCTTTCTTCATATATGGTGTCCTTGATGTTATTCCACAACTCATCTGGTCTTCCTTCATTAGTGTTCAACGAGTCAAACCTATTCTTGAGATGATCTATACTCAAGGTCATATTTTAGCTCTCGTGGACTTGTTTTAATTTTCTTCAGCTTCAACCTGAATTTTTCTATGAGCAATTCATGATCTGTTCCACAGTCGACCCCTGGCCTTGTTCTGACTGATGATATTGAGCTTTTCCATTTTATCTTTCTACAATATATTCTATTTGATTTCTGTGTATTCTACTTGGCGAGGTCTACCTGTATAATTGCCAGGGAATTGAAAACAGGTATTTGCAGTTAATAGATCATTGATCTTGAAAAATTCTCCTATGTGATCTCTGGCGTCATTTCTATCAACAAGGCATATTTTCCAACTAGTTATCCTTCTTCTTTGTTTTCAGTTGTCACATTCCAATCACCATTAATTATCAGTGCATTTGATTGCATGTTTGATCAATTTCAGACTGCAGAAGTTGGTAAAAATATTCAATATGTTCATCTTTGGCATTGGTAATTGGTGTGTAAATTTGAATGATAGTCTTATTAACTGGTCTTCCTTGTAGACAAATGGATATTATCCTATCATTGACAGCTTTGTACTTCAGGATAGATCTTGAAATGTTTTTTTTGAGGATTAATGTGATGCCATTCCTCTTTAATTTGTCATTCCTTGAGTAGTATACCATATGACTGTCTGATTGAAAACAACAATTTCAGCTCACTTGTGCCTAGAGTATTGATCTTTAGGTGTTCCATTTCATTTTTGGTGACCTCCAATTTTCCTAGATGCATACTTCATACATTCCACGTTCCCATTGTTAACTGATGTTTGAAGCTGTTTTTTTTTTTTTTTCTCCTCATTTTGAGTCATGTCACGTCAGCAAATGAAGGTCCCAAAAGATTTACTCCATCATGTCATTAAGTTCTACTCTACTTAGAGGGGGTAGCTCTTCCCTAGTCGTATTTTGAGTACCTTTCAAACTGAGGGGCTCATCTCCCAGCGCTATATCAGAAAACGCTTTGCTACAGTTCAATTTTTTCTGAAGTAGTCTGCCAGGTTCTTCTTCCTAGTCTATCTTGGTCTGGAAGCTCCACAGAAACCTGCCCAGCATGAGTGGCCCTGATGGTATTTGAAATACTGGTGGCATAGCTTCAGAATCACAGCAACACGCAAGCCACCACAGTACAGCAAACTGACAGATGCATCGTGGATAGATATGTGTATACATATATATGTGTGTGTGTGTGTGTGTGTGTATATATGTATGTGTATTCTTAAGAAGTTTATCAAGGCAATGTATATTCTGGAAACTGTATCTTGGGAATGATACTTCAATAAGAGCAAACACAGCATCAATTAACAGAAGTTAGACTAAAAAGACTTTGAACAGAATTAATTTAAAGTGAGGAAGCACATCAGATGCCCTGATGTGCTTGTGGATGTTCAGGGGCTTATGTAAACCTGAATCATACCTGTATATCATGGTACTTACCTGAGCTCTCACAGTTCATCCCTCCTGCTCTCCAGACACCTGACAATGCAGGAGATGACTTGACACTGTGGGGCTGATGCCCTGGGCTGCACTTGGAAGAGCAGGCACAGATGCCACTTGGAAAAACCTAGATTTCAACCTCTAATTCTGCCAACTTTTACCTGTGTGATCATTTTCTTTTCTTAGATCATTGAGCTTTTTCTCAGTTGACACAACTCTCAACCAACTTTCTTAAACTAAGAAAGCTAATCCACGTTTGATTGAAGAGCAAATTCCAATTGTTTCTCCTGGTCGTTGGCCATCTTCCTATGGAAGTCAAGATTATGACCCAACAAGAAACCTCATGTATATGTCTCATGTTTTCATACTTTGGGGAATTTTTTTTCTCTATTTCTAGCAATAATTTCCCTTCTCTGTTTATTCTCTGGGGAGTTGAATTTCACGTTCTTTATATAGTTCAGGCAATATCTGAATTTTCAGTGAGAGCTTTTGAATCTCCCTCTGCAACTGTGCATTGCAAACTCTGTAAAGATAGTTGCTTTGGTTAGAGACATTTGATTTTCTTATGGCTTTGTAATATTTCCTGTTTTTCTCTTTTTAGTTTTTTTTAAAGAAAACATTTAAGTTAACAGAATCAATGATTCCTTCAAATTGAAATCTAATTGATAATCTTGTCTCCATTTTCTGAGTCACTCTTTTTGTCTAATTCTAAGTTGCCATCATCCATGTAATATTCCATATAGAGAATTGATACACCTTTGTCTTTAGCACACTTTCAATCAGGGATTCTAACTGGCTGTTAATCATTTATAACCTGTATCCTTTGTGTTTAAAGTTTTCAAAGTTTTTTTCTTCCCTGTGTCTTCATTTCCTGTATTCTTTTCTTGCATTCAGCATCTTCTTGGACAAGGAGTTAGGCTTTCCTAAAGTTTAATATTTTCATCAAAACCTTTAACTATTTCTTTCTGGTGATACTGTATATTTTTCAGAGATGATTTTAATACAGTTTTGGCTCACTCATTTAGTATTGAATGAATAGTGATTCCTCTTCTAGTGACTGTGTCTATCCTTCAAGGAAATCCATCATCACTCCATGAAATGAAATTTATATGGGACTTCCCTTTCTGTTCTCTTTTGAAAAGGGCTAATGTATCCTCTAGTGAAAATGTGGACCTGTTCACATCTGTATTAAGTACTGCCAAATACAGAGTTTGTAAGTTCAGAGGACTAGCCTCCACTGCAGGTGACTAAAGTGCTTCAAAGTTTTCTGTAGACTCTCCAACCTTCTTACTGAGTTTAGGATATTCTTCAACTTGTGCAGAAAATTGCTTGGCTAGTTTTTTTCCTTCAAAACTTGTTAGCTTTTTACTGTAAAAGTGATCAAAACATATCATACCAAAATTTCCGAGGGAACCTCAAACAAACTAGAGCATTGTGTCCATAATTCAGACAACACCTTCAGATCACCACACAGCCACCACAGGAATAGCTAGAAAGACATTTTTGCATCCCTGAGCAGGTCCTTTATGACTCCAAAGGGCACTACAGCTCTGCATATGGCCAGTAACTTATGGGCTACAACAACCTGTCTACAATCCTGCTAGTGTTGTATCTGTAAGTCAAACAAGTGCCGAGAAAATAAGACAGACCATTGCTGGGGCAGCAAGAGGAGGATCCAGATTAAATAAACTAGAGTTCTTTAACTTTGCTCTGCTCGGTGCATAAGTACAAAGCGTTATACTTTGTACAGTACACTGGGAAAATAGAAAAGGCTGATTACTGCCAGTTCAGACCAGACCATGGGGCTGTCACCTCTCTAGGCCTCAGCTGACCCCACAAGAGATCTCACTGATTCAACTAGTTCCATGCCCTAACCAAACAGAAAAAAAACACAAAAAACAAAACAAAACCCGTCGACGACTGGATTCCAACTCATAGCAACCTTATAGGACAGAGTGGGACTGCCTCACAGAGTTTCCAGGATTTTAAATCTTTATGGAAGCAGAATTCCACATCTTTCTCTCATAGAGCAGCTGGTGGGTTTGAACCACTGACCTTTCAGTTAGCAGCCAAGATGTTGCTTATGCTCTGAGTCACCAGGGCTCCTTGATAATCAAACTGGACAGTAGTTATTTTAAGTTATACCTGGCTTAGTAATTATACATATTACTACCTCTAACTATTGCTTCCTGTCCTTTAAACAGTGAATTAAAGAAAGAGGGTGTATCTACCAGTGGCATTATTGAGATTTATTTAACTAAGTAGTTCTCTAGTTGATAAGACAGGCTCTGCAGAGGTGCCAGCTGAAATCAAATTGAAATAAAACAGTGTACCCATCCTAGCAGCCAGATGCAGGCTAGTCCAAGGCAATGGAATCAAATCATATTAAAGGAACTTGCATCTTTTAAGTTAGTCTGACTTCAGCTCTACTTGCCAGTTGGGACATGGCTTGCTTTACTTTGACCCATATAAACAGAAACAGTGATAAAAAAAAAATCCAAACAGAACAAAATTTTTTGAGAGACAAAGAGACAAAGGCTTTTTACTAAATATTTACTGGTTTAAATCTGTTCACTTGAAAGTCACTCATCTACAACAACTGAACTGTACATTCCTACATAATTCATAACAACTATCACCTTACATTTTAATAGAAAGAGGGAAGGGCAGGAGAGAACTGCATCTTATCTGTTCTAAAGGAAGATGCACAAAGTGTTTTCGTTTCTATTCTACCCTTATTATCTCCTTCACAGTGGATAAAAAAAACTCATACCATAGAAATCAAATAAAAAAGAGGCACAAATTGGTTTCTGCTGCCCTAAAACCAATGTCTCTAGTTTCTCTTCAAAGATATTTTAATAATGTTATTAGTAGAAATGAAATCTAGATCCATGTTCATCCAACAAAGAAAATAAAAATAACAAGTTATAGATATTTGATAATTCGGGAAGTTCTTTAAGACTCACACCTTTTTATCTTGCTTAAAAGATCCTTGTAGACACTTTAGATGATACAAAACAGTATTACTTGTGCATTCAGAGATAAGCAGCATGGGGCAGGAGCTGTTGTGGTCTGGTACTTTAAATTACATCAAACCCCCAAAATATTCTCTCCTTCTTCTCTCTCACCTGATCATCTGCTTCCTGCTTTAGTATGAAAATAAGATCAAGTAGAAAATAACTTATGCTTATTCCTCCTAACACATTTACCAAACCATACGTTCTCCCGTATATTCTGCCTTATGTCTTTGTATTATTTTTATAATTTTATGTGTTAATATAGGACTGATTTATCTAATTTTGCAATGTATCACATCTATTGTCTCTTATTCAAGGATATCATCTCCAGCATCATTAAACATTCCCTTTTCTCCTTTATCATTTTCATGAGTATAAACATAGTATAACACATTAAAAAAAAAATTCATTTTGACAACTAATTTCACCCATGTAACAATTTCTCTGCTCTGTTTTATAGTGTGATTCCCCAAAGCAATTGTTTTCACTTCCTCTCCTATCTATCTCTTTTAAAGCTGCTCCAATGAAATTTTCATCATGACCATCTTGCTGAAAACATCCTAGATCATCAATAGTCTCTTTATTGTTTAATTCAATAGACTATTTTCATTTGCCATTATATTGCATCTATCAGTAATATTTCACAAAATTGATTACTCTTTCCTTCGTGGAAGACTTTCTTCAACTTGGGTCACCAGATATCACTCTACTTCACTGCTTATACAGTCTAGTGTCCTTTTGCTGATTCTTATTTTCCAAACCTCTAAATATTTGTGTGATTTAAGACTCAATCTCCTGACTTTTCTATTTCTTAATCTACACTAACACGTTAAGTGATCTCATTCCCTCTAGTATCTTCAGAAAAGAGAATTCTTCCTACAACTATCGGCATATATAACATATCTGCTTAATATAGCTGCTTGAATGTCTAACAGACTTCTCAAAATTAACTTCTGTAACTGAACCCCTGATTTCAATTCAGAATCTTGCTTCTTATACTATCTTCCTATCTATGGAAATGACAAACTTATCTCACAGCTGCTTAGTCAAAAAAATAGACTCGATGACACCTAACAACAACAACAGGTTAGTCAAAAAATCAGAGTCACTCTGAACTACTCATTTCCTCTGAAACTTAACATCCAGTCACTCAGATTTACCTATAAAATATACTCAGGCTCAAACTACTTCACACCACCACCATAACTATCATAATAGTTAATGCTCCCATCTCTTCTTGCCATGAACATTGTAAAAACTTATTAACTAATTTTCCTGCTTCTAACTTTGTTCCTTTACAGTCAATTGTGTTGCAGGAACCATAGTGAAGCTTGGTTATTGTTATTTTTTTTTTCCGAATCTACCTAAGGCTCATCATCTTACAGTAAAAATTAAAGTCCTTAAAATGACCAATGAGATCCTACAAGAACTATGCACCTCCCAGTCTCTCCCTTTTTTTACTTCAGTTGTTCCAATGACATTAACATGTCTGCTATTCCTCAAGCTCAGCAAGCAGGCACATGCCTCCAGTCTTTAACTTAATTTTCTTTCTGTCTAGAATGCACTTTCCTTAAATACTTTCCTGACATTCTTATTTAATTCATCACGTCTTTGCTTAAATATCAACTCATCAGAATATCATGCTGTACACCCTGGTGAAGTTGTACACCCACAATTCTCTATCTTCCTTACCTAGTATTGCTTCCTTCATAGCAGTTATCACCACCTGTCAAATTAAATAATCATTTAATGAGTACTGCTTATCTTCCCCTACTAGAATGTGAGCCCACAAGTGATTTATTTGCGTGTTCGTTACTCAGCGCCTAGTATCTTAAAAAAGTGCTAGGAATTTAGTATGTGCTCAAAAACTATTTTTAAAAAATTGAATGAAGTCCAATTTCAGAGACTATGTCTCCTGAATCAACATGTAGTGATAGAGTATTATGTCATGTCTGCCCCAGAAGAAATTATTAATTGACTTTTTTTCTTCCCATGTTTTCATCTTACATTCATTTCTTTAGCTACATGTTGACTTCCAAGAGTAAGCCCTCTTTGAGTGATGTGAGGAACATGTTTGCCTGATTTTTAACATCTAGTAGCATAAAGTATACATTACTTAAATACTTCTAATAGTCTTGGCTTAGGAACAATATATTATAAAGAATTCTTATATTAACTATGTTTACATCTTCTTTAAAATACTACTTTTCCACTATGTAATAATTAGGAGTTATCAAAAAGAGTGGCCATAAATTAAAGGTTAGTTAACCTGTCATGGGATGGGTGCCAAACAATACATAAATCTTGACACTAGAAGAAAAAATATCTTTGTTTTTTCTGTTATCTTTATACCAATTCAGTCTCTGCCTCACCATGTGACTAGTTAGGGCTTCTATTACTCACCAGTTGAGTACAGACTTGGTGACACTTGTTATATACATAAACTACATTACCCTTCTGTGATGTCTTACAAAGCAGTTAAACAAAATACACACACACACACACACACACACACACACACACACACAGAGTAAATCAATGTATTTCCTTTTCTGGTCAATTTAAAATATTACCTTCAGGAATGTAGTTATATGATTAACAGTTTCTTTGGTTTATATTCATGATCTTAGACACAATCAACATTTCTCTTATAGCTGGTGTTAGAGATTGAGGAGAATATGTATTTTAAATTTCTGTATTATCTCTGAATTATTCATGTTTTTCAAGAAAAACTCAATGAATCTATATAATCATTAAAAACAAAACAAATTTCAGAATAACTCTTCACTCCACTATTCATATGAGTTGACATTTAAAAAGAATGAGACACTTTAGAGAAAATAAATAAAAGTTTATTGTTAAACGAGTTAAAACATTCTATGCACTTAGGCATTTTTTTCCTCTTCAGGAAAAAATGAATTAAAAAAAGAGGGACTTTTCAAAAAGGCCAGAAAGTATGTGATCAAATAGAAACATCAATCTTAATGGACAATTTTAAGATTCTTATATTACTGATTGATATTCATTTTCAGATTGAGATGTTTGTGCATATATATGAAAGATCACTTAAATTAGAGATAATCTAAATGTATATTGCACCATCCATCTGACAGTTTGTTGTACTGTGATGGCTTACATATTGCTATGATGGTGGAAGATATGCCACTAGTATTTCAAATACCAGCAGGGTTACACCTGATAGACAGGATTTAGCAGACATTCAAGAATAAGACACAGTAGGAAGAAAGAACTTGTAATATACTTCCAAAAATTAGCCAATGAAAACTCTGTGAAGCACAACAGAGTATTGTCTAATATAGTGCTGAAAGCTGAGCCTCTTAAGTTGGAAGGCACTGAAAATACACAGTGGCCACAACATTGTACTCGAGTATACAATGATTGTAAAGATGGCACAGGACTGGGCAACATTTCATTCTGTTCTATCTGGGGTTGCTGTGAGTCAGCATAGACTCAATGGAAACAAACAACAATGTATGTATATAATAGAAAATAAAATTTCTTTAGTGTAGTATTATGTAACATTGCCAAATAATTCTAAGAATCACAAATAGCACAGAGAAATAATGACTTAATGCTCTTTCTCCTGCTTATAAATTCAAAGCAGCTTAACTTTATAAAAATATAGTGACTGTCACAAAAGCTTAGCGGTTGAGATAAACCTACTTTCTTTCTCTGCATCCCTAAAATTGACTTATTTCTGTCTATGCTAGTGTTTTCACTGTCACTAATATATGATAATTCCTATGATCCTCTTAGAGAGACTAGGTGCTCCAATTTCTTCTTTACAAATAAAAGAAATCTGATTTTGGTACCAAAAATAGTCCAGTACTGACATAAAGGGTAGAAATCACATTGTCTCTGGGTTTCAGGAAGTTGCAATGTTTAAAAGCCAATTCAGTCTTCCTCTTTTCCATGTATGCTGCTGCATTAAGAGTAGCACCTAGGTGAATCTTCACTCAACTGAATCCTAACAAAAGTTTTCTGATGCAATTTGTTGACTGCTTGCTATGCTGGCCATCAAATGTGGATTAGAGAATTGAAGTAGTTTGACCTTCCATAAATAATCTGAAATAGGTTGTGCTAGTAAAAATTCAAACATAGAGATATTCAGAGCATGTTCTAATAAAGGGTTAACGCAAACCACTCTTGGGAAAACAAGGGAAGGGACAAAGAAGAAGTGGATGTTCTGGGAAAATATGTACAAAAAACATCCCAGGAAACATGTAACAAAAATGTCCTTGCACAGACTGTTTGCAGAGAACAACAAGAAAGAATTGCTAACCCAAACTGTTGACAGGAAAAGTTTGTAAAAAAATGACTAACCAATATAAAGAAAGAATCGTCTTTTTTTTTTTTTTTTTGAAATGTCTGTGGCGGTATTTGTCACACTAAGTCTTGTATATAAAATCTCTGCCCTTTTTCAGAATGGAAGAACATTTAATATTTTAATTTTGTGCTCCCAGTTCAAGTTGTAGTATTCCTAAATAAAACTCATTTCTTCTCTACTCTAAACAGAGTAAGAATTTTGTTTCTTGACATTTTTTGGTGTCAGAAGCGGGATATCAAAGGTGCATTATATTTAGCAACCCCGAGGCATCGTGGACTCAGGTTCTGGTAACAGCTGAGCTGTTTGGGCTCTCTGCTTCCACAGATTCTGGGGAGTCATCAAAAGGTAAATAACCTCTCGAATCCAAGGTCCACTTTTGTGCTTTGAAAGCCCTTTGAGTTTTACTGCAGGATTTGCTTTTATTCTTGCAAGTAAGTTTTTGCTATCTTTTTGGGAAAATGGAAAATGCCTGATCTAGGAGTGTTTCTGAGCCACCCTCCAGGACTCTTGCTTATTATATGAACAAGCATTTTGATACTTTAACGTGCTCATTTTTGTCAGACTGGCATGACCTTACTAAGGATAGTTTGGAGAATATATAGCCACTTTGAGGATTATTTGATATTTCTAAATTGGTTTTTTTGTGCCGCAAATTAGAAACTATGGGAACCCAAATAAAACATGTCAGTGGGATGCTTATTTTGATTGGTATTTGGAGGCCTCTCAAATACATCAGGGGAGTAAGTTGCTTCCCTGCAGGACACTGTCCCTAAACAGAATAAAGAATCGCAAGGTCAACTTTCAGCTCCTACCTGCTTTGCTTCATTGCCAGCTGCTACTCCTTTGTATCCTTCTCTGCTTTCTTATTCCTCTGATAACATTTTATCTGAGCTCCCTTTCTCCCCAACAAAATTGGCTGATTAACCTCTGTCTGAAATGTCTTTTCAAAACCACCCTAGTACGGATGAAGATACTGCTCGTATCACTTTCACTCATTGTTGTGATCTGAACTGTGTAGAATTGTAAAAGATTTTCCAAAACTACATAAGGACCCCTGTGTATTCGCTGAAGAATTCATGATCCTTGTTGAATCTTATCAGTCTGGATTCCCTGATTTATACTAACTACTCTATTTTTACACAAATAACGTGCTCCTTCTACGTTTGTTTGCCAACCACTTCCTCCTCCCAGAAGGTATTTTCAATAAGTGCTGCTATACAATTTTTTTTTACATGTTGCTTTAAAAAATTAGCAAAGAGTGTTTACAAAAATATCTCATGGGAGATGGGAATGTTGACAAACAAATACAGAAGGTACACTTTGTTTGCATAAAAATATGGTAGTACATATTATAACCGGGCTGGGGGAGGAACAACTCTGGCTGAAACAAGCTGAATGGAAAGATAATTTAAGAAAGTTTAGCTTTAAATATGAGCAAAACAGCCACTGAATAATTGAAAGACACTCAGGCTATGGGCAAAAGATTACTAGAGCTCTTCCAAGAATTTTTCCTCCACTAATTAATTGGACAAAAATTCACTTCTGTAAACAAAACAAAGACGAGAGTGTTTATGATTATCAGACCTGGTTGTTCTGGAAACTCAGGGTTTTCCTTCTCAGCCCCAGGAGCTTCTGTGGCTTTTAATGTTGTTTTTGTATCTGGCCTTAAACCTGAAATTTCAATCTTGGTAATATGGCACCTGCTGGACTGGGGAACGGCTCTTATTTTGACTTAACCAATTTGGCTTACAAACTTCCCCAGACCCTTGAGACTGAGAAGGCCTCTAAAGCTAACAAATTAATGGCCCTCCAGCTGCAACAGTTGCAATGTCCTGTTCAAAACAAGAATGTCAAAACTTCCAATGGCACCAAGGCTGGTATTTGTCATTATTGTAAGAAACTTGGCCATTGGAAGAATGAATGTTATAAATTGAAAAATAAATTTAAGACTCCCCTGTAGGATACCCTTCAACCAGATGTAGGGTAAAGGTGACCCTGGGGTAATTCAGGGACTTTCCCATGGTGGCACTCAACTTGCCAGGGGAAACTACTGCATACATTAATGGAGAACCTTGCCAATTTCTTATTGACACCAGATCCACCATGCCTGCTATTAACCCTGCTTGTTTACAGAACTCCTTGCACCAGAGTACAAAAACCTCAAAAGCAGAGAAAGTCACTAATCAGAAACAAACATTGATTCATTCCCAACCTGTCCTGATATCTCTTGGTCCTGTCAAAGACCTGTAATCCTTTTATTACTAAGTTATGATACTCCTGTTAATCTATTAGAAAGAGACCCATTACCTAAATGTAATTGTCATTTACAATTTAAAGTGAAGGGGGAAATATTATTATTTTTTTTTTAGCTTACCCGATATCCCAAAGTCAGTAGAAGCAGGTTTCGAATTAGATGCAAAAAGAAGAGGCCATTGTTTCATGCAAGTGCTTGTCATGCATCTTCAAAATCCTACTCAACCTAATCCTCTCCCTTCTGATGTTTTCTATCTAATTCCTGAAACCTTATGGATCACTACATCCACAGATGTAAGCTGAGTTTTGTCAGCCGAACCTATTAAAATCCAAGTAGATTCATTTAAACCTTTGTCAGATTCCCCAGTATCCACTTAAATGGGAAGCAAAAGAAGGACTTGTTCCTATCATTCCAGATTTCCTTCCTAAGAGTTTAATTTTTCCTTTTACTAGCCCTTGTAATACTCCTGTTCTTCCAGTAAGAAAATCAAACAATAGGAGCTGGAGATTCATTCAAGATTTTTGTGCCATCAATCACATTGTGATACTCAGATTTCCAGTAGTCCCCAATCCTCATTTTCTACCTTCTAACATTCCCTCTGACCTACCCACTTTATGGTTGTGGATCTTTGCAGTGTTTTTTTCAGTATTCCTTTGCACTCTGAAAGTCAATATTTGTTTGCTTTTACCCAAGAAAACCAACACCTTACCTGGACTGTAATGCCCCAAGTGTTTACTGAATCCTCTATTTATTTCTCTTAAATTTTGCATGCAGATTTGCAGCCTGTGCAGTTTGCCAACAAATCAACTTTCTTGCTGTATGTTGATAATTTGTTGATTTTCTCAATGTCCCAGCAAGCCTGCCTCAAAGATAATGTAACTTTACTAAAATATCTGGCTGCTGGTTGAAGTCAGATTTCCAAAGAAAAATTGCAGTTAGCCCAATCTCTATCAAATATTTAGGTCACTTAAACTCTGCAGAAGTCATCTCCATTGATCCTAAACTAAAAGAGGCTATTTTTGCTTTCTCTATACATGAAACAAAGAAACAGCTATGAGGATTTCTAGGCCTCTGTGGCTATTGTCAAGCCTAGGTCCCCCAACTTTTCCCAATTTGTTCAACCCTTAAATAAATACTTGAAAACCTCTGAACCAGATTTGTTCCAGCTTGCAGCAGAAGATCAAAAAGCCATAGCTCAGTTGAAGGAGGCCCTGATCAGGTTTTCCTAATTGCCACTTATATTTTTCCCTGTTTGTGCATGAATCATCTGGAAATGCTTTAAGGGTCCTTATGAAAAAAAAAAACACACAGGGACAACAGAGACCTTTGGGTTATTACAACCTGTAGCTCAGCTCTGTGGCCAGGATATACCCTCCACGCCTTAGAGCTGTAGCAGTTACTGCCAAGTTGGTGGAAACCACCACAGATGTAGTTTGGGTAACTTTCTAGATATTTATGAGCCCCGTGCTGTGTCTGCAATACTCAATTTTGTTTTGATACAACATCTGTCTGCCAATCAGCTCAACTTTATGAAATTCTTCCTTTGGCAGCATCCAACATCTGGCTGTATTCTGTGGTCTGTATAAATCCAGCTACTCTTCTCCTTGTTACTGATGCAGACAACTACCCTACACATAATTGTCTAGATTTGACTGAACAGCTTTTATCCCCTTGGAGGGACTTAAGAGAAACTCCCTTGACTAACACTGAATTAGTTTTGTTGGTAGATGGTCCTGTTTAATACCTGAACCAACTAAACCTTACATTCAAGTTGGATAGTCTGTTACAACTTCCACCAAGTTCTCATCAAAGAGAATTGATTGTCCTTACTAAAATTGCCTCTGGAAAGTCTCTTAGTATGTTTATAGACAGTAAATATTGCTTTGAAGTAGTCTATGATTTTGGAATATTGTGAAAGCAAAGTGGGTTTTTAACCTCTTCCAGAAGCACTATATAAAATGGAACCTTAGTAGCAGACCTCCTGGATGCTTTATTACTCCCCCTCTGAAATTGTTGTAATAAAAATACAAGCCCATCAATCAAAAGGAGTACCCCAGACTAAGGAATGTTGACCAATTCTTTTTGATACAGTAAACCTGTGTATTCCTTCCATCTTCTTTTGATGCTTCCTGTGTTGTTTAATATTTTCCCCATAGAATCCTTCAGTATTGCAACTTGAAGGCATTTTCTAAAGAGAAAAGAAAGTTGAATATTGACTCGAACTAAACTGACCACCAATACAATCAAACAGCTTCCTCTCAGTGTCAACTCTGGGATATTGTAAAGAAAATTTCCAAAAAAAGAAAAAAAAAATGTTTCTCTAAACAAAGATTCATAGCATGTGCCCTAGTCTGGGTTCTCTAGAGGAGCAAAACCAGGGACACATATATATATAAACATATAGAGACTTACTTCAAAGAAATGGCTTACACAGTTGTGGGGAAAGGAAATTCCCAAATCTGTGGATCAAGTGGCAGGCTGAAGGCTTCTGCTGCCTCACCTGTATGCAGGGGCTGTTGAATTCAAAATATGTATATCTGATGTCAGGCTGAAGACTTCTGCAAGTTTACGTCCCCAGAACCAGAGGTCAGGCAATGAGAAGAGTGTAGGGTCGAGAGAGAGAGACTTGCCTGAACGTCAATTTATATACTGGAGGCAGGCCAAGGAAACTCCCCTTTCAATTGATTGGCTGATCACATGAGATCACATCATGGAGATGATTAAATTATATTACATTTTAGAAGAGCAATCAGTCCAATGTCCACCAAACCACTGAGAATCATAACCCAGCTAAGTTGACACATAGCCATAACAACCACAGTCCACCCCTTGTCAAATTGGCACCTGTACACAACTCCTTAAACCATACATAATCTCCAAATAAAGACAATTATAAAGCCATACTTGTGCCTAACATGATACAACAGTCATGTGTACAATTAGAAACACACTAGCCACTTTTACATCTTGTGTTTTATATAAGGGAGGGAAGAAAAAAAGACATATGATATACAGGTAATCCCTGACTTATGATGTATTTCAGTTATGATGAACTCGCTTGTGATCTTTTTTTTTTATGGGGGGAGGTGTACATCTTCTCATTAGTAGTATGTACTACATGTAATGTTGCAGCATGTAAATTAATGGTGTTATCATTCTCAGATGTTCAATTTTGTCATTTATTTTTCAAAACACTGTTGTTTGGATTTAGTTTTCTAAACTAAATCAGGTTCTTCATTGCTTGAAAACATAAACCCAAATGCTTTGTTAAGGTCCATAGCCAGATTCAGAAAGCAGTGAGATGTTACTGAAAAACATATGAAGAAAAAAAGAAGAAAAACAGGATCATATAGACAGCTATCACCAATTTTCTGACTAGAAACTCCATTACCATTCCCAGGGATAATCCAGATGATCCACAACCTTATACATGTGGAGTTATTACCACAACTGACAAAATGCCAACATCGTCCAACTCTTCTTCATTGTTGGAGGAAATTTTTATGATATGTGTATTTTTTAATGTATATATGTACTAAAATATTTCTGTAAGTTTATATATAAAGTTTCCAACCCCAAAAGAGAAAGAAAGATTGGATTTATAAAGACACTGATAATTAAAAGCAATAATAATGAAGACTAAAAAAAAACAGATACTCAGCTTTTATCAAAACTGCGTATTCCATCTAGCGAGGTCCACGTGTATAGTCACCGTTGTTGAAAAAAGATACTTGCAATGAAGAAGTCGTTGGTCTTACAAAATTCTATCATGTAGTCTCCTGCGTTTTGATCTCTAAATCCGTATTTTGCAACTACCAATCCTTCTTCTTTTCCAACTTTTGCATTCCAATCACCAGTAATTATCAATGCATCTTGATTGCGTGTTTGATCAATTTTAGGCTGCAGAAGTTGGTAAGAATCTTCAATTTCTTCATCTTTGGCCTCAGCAGTAGGTGTGTAAATTTGAATAATGGTTGCATTAATTGGTCTTCCTTGTAGGTATATGGATGTTATCCTATCACTGACAGCTTTGTACTTCAGCACAGATCTTGAAATATTCTTTTTGACAATGGACTTGACACCATTTCTCTTCAACTGGTCATTCCTGGCATAGCAGGCCATGTGATTGTCTGATTCAAAATGGCCAATACCAGTCCATTTCATCTCATTAACACCTAGGATATTGATCTTTATGCACTTCATATCATTTTTGATGATTTCCAATTTTCCTAGATTCATACTTCATACATTCCACATTCCGATTATTCATAGATATTTGCAACTGTTTCTTCTCATTTTGTGCCACATCAGCAAATGAAGGTTCTGAAAGCTTGACTCCACTCACGTCATGAAGGTCGACTCTACTTTGAGAAGGAAGCTCTTACCCAGTCCTACTAATGGCCATGTCCTGTCTGAATTGGGTTGTTGCAGTTTCGATTGTCTTTCATAATAGGACATGGTACTACTAAGTGGTCTCTAAAGGATCTCCTCTATTCCGGACATATACCCTTTTTTACCTTCATTATGTAAAAAAGAAGGGGCCTTGGTTGTGCAGTGGTTAAAGCGCTCTGTTGCCAACCAAAGCTTGTGGTTTGAATCCACCAGCCACTCCATGGGAGAAAGATGTGGCACTCTGCTTCTGTAAACATTTACAGCCTTGGAAACCCTATGGGGCAGTTCTACTCCATCCTATAGAGTTGCTCTGAGTTGGAATCAAAGCGATGGCTGTGGGTTTGGTTTGGTTTTTGGTGTAATAAATAATAGCCCAATTTCCCCTTAGTAATCAGGATCAATCACACCAGACAATACGGTAACTTCCTTCTTTGCCTGTTAACTCAGAGGCATGGGGAGCCCAAAGTGGCATCCTTAACTTCCAGTTCAATGGAATCAATGTTTTGTCTCCTGATGGGAACATTTATCCCTTTGGAGCTAAGACCTCTATACCAGTAGAGCATAGGGTAGTTGGAATAGAAAGCAAAATTTTTGCCAGTGGGTCAAAAGGAATAATAGTGAGTGACGCCACTCCAATTTCCACACTTTGATTTCTGGACTGATGAATTCTGGCTATGGGAGAAACAGAACTATATATTGGATACTGGTTTAGGGCATATATAGAACATTGCTCCAGGCAAGCAAGATAGTTCCACTTAGATGGTGCTATAAGTGAGTCTAAAAGACCATTCCATCATTCTATCAATCCAGCTGCTTCAGGAAGATGAGAAATATGGTAAAAACAATGAATTCCATGAGCATAGGCCCACTGCTACAGTTTATTTTCTGTGAAGTGAGTTTTGATCTGAGATAATGCTGTGTGAGATACCATTACTATGGACAAGGCATTCTGTAAAGACACGGTTAGTAGTTTTAGCAGAAGAATTGTGTGCAGGGAAAGAAAATCTGCATCCATCGTGTCTATCCCAGTAAGAACAAAACACTGTCCTTTCCATGATGAAAGTGGTCCAATGTAATCAACCTGTTACCGGGTTCCTGGCTGATTGCCCCAAAGAATGGTGCCATATCAGAGACTCAGTGTTGTTATCTGCTACTGGCAGATTGGGCACTCAGCAGTGGCTGTAGCCAAGTTGGCCTTCATAAGTGGAAGTCCATGCTGATAAGCCCAGACATAATCTCCATCTCTGCCACCATGGCCACTTCGTTCATGAGCCTATTGGGCAATGGCAGGAGTGGCTGGAGAAAGAGGCTGATTGGTATCCAGAGAACACATCAACCTATCCACTTGATTGTTAAAATCATCTGCCAAGGTCACTCTTGCGAAGCATTCATATGAAATTCAAATATCTTCATTTCTTTGGCTTATTCAGAGAGGTCTATCCACACACCTCTCCCCCATACCTCCTTGTCATCAATTTTCCAGTCATGTTCCTTTCCAGTCCCTGACCATCCAGCCAAACCGTTGGCCAAAGCCCATGAATCAGTGTAGAATCACACATCTGGCCATTTATCCTTCCAAGCAAAAGGAACAACCAGTTGCACTGCTCAAATTTCTGCCCACTGTAAGGATTTCCCTTCACCACTGTCCTTCAGTAAGTCCCAGACAGGGGCTGCAGTGGTGCCGCTGTCCGCATACGAGTGGTGTCTGATATTGTACAAAATCATCTGTAAACCACACACGAATTTTCGCTTCCTCAGTCAACTGATCATAAGGAAACCCACATGAAGTCATAGGTGCATACTGGGAGAAGAAATGTAATGTTGCAGAAGTGGGGACCATGGGCATTTGGGCCACTTCCTCATGTAACTTACATGTGCTTTCAGGGCCTGCTTGGGCCCGATCTTTTGTATTCTCTTTCCATTTGATGATGGAGTTCTGCTGTGCATGTCCAATACTATGACTTTGTGGGTCAGACAAAACCAAGTTCATGATGGATAGCTCAGGTTGCATGGTGATCTGGTGGCCATAGTAACGTGTTCAGTCTCTACTAAGACCCAATAACAAGCCAAAAGTAGTTTCTCAAAAGGAGAGTAGTTATTTGCAGGAATGGAAGGGCTTTGCTCTAAAACTCTAAGGGTTTGTGCTTTGATTCATCAATAGGGGCCTGCTAAAGACTCCAAACACTATCTCTATCTGCAACTGCCACTTTAAACACCACTGGATCAGTTGTATCATATAGCCCAAGTGGCAGAGCAGCTTGCACGGCAACCTGTACTTGTTGCAGAGCCTTCTGTTTTTCTGAGCCCCATTCAAAACTAGTAGATTTTAGAGTCACTTGATAAATAGACCAGAGTAGCACACCCAGAAGTGGGTTATATTGCTTCCAACATCCAAAGAGGTCCACCAGGAATTGTGTCTCCATATTAGTTTTAAGAGGAGCTAGATACGACAACTTATCCTTTACCTTTGAAGGAATATCTTGACATGACCCACACCAGTGGCCCCCTAGAAATTTCACACAGGTGGATGGCACCTGAATTTTAGTCAGGTTAGTTTCCCATCCTCTGACATGCAAATGGAGCCCTGGTTGTACGTGGTTAAGTGTTCAGCTGCTAACCAAAAGGCCAGCAGTTCTAATCCACCAGCTGCTCCTTGGAAATCCTATGGGACAATACTACTCTGACCTATAGGGTCACTATGAGTCAGAATCAGCTCAACAGCAGCAGATTTGTTTTTTTGTTTTTTGGTCGCACTCAAATGTCTTACCAATAAATCTAGAGTAGTTGATACTTCTTTCTTGCTAGATCCAATCAGCATAATGTCATCAATGTGGTGGACCAGTGTAATGTCTTGTGGAAGAGAAGACGATCTAGTTACCTGGGAACTAAATTATAACATAGGGCTGGACAGTTGAGGTAGGACAGTGAAGGTATATTGCTGACTTTGCCACTTGGAGGAAAACTGCTTCTGATGGTCTTTAGAAACAGGTATCAAGAAAAAGGCATTGACCAGATGAATAGCTGTATTAATAATACCAGTAGTTGTATTTGCTCAAGCAATGAAACTACATCTGGAACAGCAGCTGCAATCAGAGTCACCACATGGTTAAGTTTGTGATAATCTTCTGCCATTCTCCAAGATCTGTCTGTTTTCTGCATAAGTTGAATGGGATGAGGTGGGAATCACCAACATTTAATCCTTCAAGTCCTTGATGGTGGCACTAATATCTGCAATTCCTCCAGGAATACGGTATTGCTTTTGGTTATAATTTCCTTAGGTAGGGACAGTTCTAATGGCTTTCACTTTTCCTTTCCTACCATAGTTGCCCTTACTCCACATATCGGGGATCCAATATAGGGGTTGCTGAGTATGTCTATTCCAATTATACATTCTGGAACTGGGGAAATTACTATAGGATGGGACCAGGACCACATTGGACCCACTGTGAGATGAACATGATCTAAGAATCCATTAATAACCTGATGTTCCAATGTCTCTACCCTGACTGGTGGGTCACAGTGACATTTTGGGTCTCCTGGAATTAGTGTCAGTTCTGAGGCAGTGTTCAGTAATATCTGAAAACTCTGATTATTTCCTTTTCCCCAATGAACAGTCATTCTTGTTAAAAGCTGTAGATCCCTTTGATGAAGGCTGGAAAAAAGATTAACAGTATACATTTTTGACAGTGTACTGGAACCTTTTTTCAAGGGGACCAGGCCTCCCTTTCATACGAGGGATAGTGGGTCTGTAAATTGGCTCAAGTCTGGGAATTGATTGAGAGGCCAAAACCCTCTATTTTGGCAATTCTAATTAGAGTACCATTCAGTTGACCTAAATTCTTCTGCTTGTAAATACTTAACAGGTTTCCCATCTATTTCACTCCTAGGGACACTGTGACTAAGTAGCCAATGTCGTAAGTCCATGTGAGTCAGACTATTCTGATTATTGCTTCGACTCTGCTGTCCAATGGAGCAACGATAATGATGCTTTTTATACAGTGGTGATGAACTAGTCTGAATTATGTTCAAATGTTTGGTGAAAGGTAGAACTTGAAAGTGATGAACTTGGATATATGGCTGAGAAGATTTCTAAGTAACATAATAAGGAGGTCATGTGGTTTCTCCTTGTCACTCATAGTAAAATGTGAAAGGAAAGAGATGGACTTAAAGGTGAACTGTGCAAAATGAAACCAAACTTAAATATTTGTAGAATTCTGTTGTACAAACTAAGAACACGTGCCTTAAAACACTCACCAAAGACTTGGTGATAAAATATTTTGTTAAAGAGATTTAGCCTGTGACTAATGAATCTACTGAACTACCACAACAGAAAACCCATAAGCTTAGACTGAAATGGACAGAGATAGGAAGAAAGGAAGAAAAGCTATCTGTCTCTTGCATTTCTACAGGCAGGAAACAGATCAAAGGAGCTACTTCTGTTGTCTTCCAAGAAAAGAAAAATACAATACTTTGAGCAGCTCAGAGATCATCAGAACTGCTAGAAGGAACTGGAGAAGCAGGCTGACTTGGTTTCATAGGGTGGAGCCACAGCCTCCTAGGTTTCAAAGAGTTAGATCTCCACAAACTCGGTACAGAGTGTAGGGTTGCTATTCATGTGGACCTACAGGTTTGGGCCAGAACCCAAAGCTGAGAGGGTGAGGTTGCCACACCCAAAGGAAAAGAGAGTGAGGTCACCGCCCAAAGCTGAGTGGTGGGGTTGTCATGCCCAAGGGGCAAGAGAAAGGAGCCTGCAGTAGCTTAGATGGACTAGGAAAATAAGGTTATCCAAATCCAAAGGAGCAGAATTGCCAATCCAGTGAGCCTGTAAGGTGAGGCTGAAGCCCAGTGCCAAGGAGGGGCCTCCATCCAGAATCTGGAGAGCGTGGGCAACACCCAGCGTCTTGAGGACAGAGCTCTTCCATAGACGGTCTCAAAGAACAGATGATTATTTTCAAGTCTTGAAAGCTACCGTAATTTGTTCTGGGTTTAGGACTTGCTTGGTGCCCATTTTCTTTTCTTTTCCCCCAATTTCTTCCATTTGTAATGGAAATGTCTACTTTGTACCTGTTCCACCATCGTACTTTGCAAGCAGATAACTTGCATTCTAGATTTAACAGATTCACAGATGAAGAATAATTTTGCCCCAGGATGGAATATGCCTAAAGTTTACCCCAGATTTGATTTAGATGATTCAGAAGATGAGATTTTGGACTTAGAGTTGATTTAAGATCTTTGGGATGATATGATGAGGTAAGTGTGTTTTGCATGTGGGAAGGACATGAATTCTTGGGTGGTCAATGGGTGGAACGTTATGGATTGAATTGTGTCCCCTAAAACTGTGTATTGTAAATCCTAATCCCTATACCTCTTTACAGTGTTGAAAAGTAAAGATGTCACTTTGAGGATTAAGGTGCGCCTGACCCAATACATGATATTTTCATTCACCGCATATGCCTGCAAAAGCTGGAAAATGAATAAGGAAGACTTAAGGAAAATAGATGCCTTTGAATTATGGTGTTGGTGAAGAATATTGAATATACCATGGGCTGCTAGAAGAACAAACAAATTTGTCTTGGAAGAAGTACAACCAGAGTGCTCTTTGGAAGCTAGGATGGCAACAGTTTGTCTCACTTACTTTGGACATGTTATCAGGAGGGTCGGTCCCTGGAAAAAGACATCACCTTTGGTAAGGTGAAAGGTCGGTTAAAAAGAGGGAGACCTCAACAAGATGGATTGATACAGTGGTTGCAACAATGGGTTCAAACATAGCAACAGTTGTGAGGATGACAGGACTGGGCAATGTTTTGTTCTGCTGTGCATAGGATTGCTGTGAGTCAGAACCAACTCGACCACACCTAACAACAACATACCTGTGGTTATAATCCCATGTGGAAATGAGTTTTCTTTGTAATGTTAATGAGGAAGTACATGTGTAGGGTGTTTTAAATCAATTTTTTTGAGATATAGAAGAGCAGATTAAGCAGGCAAGCAGAGATGGGGGAAGACAGATGCCATGCCACATAAAGATCATCAGGGAGCCAAGGAACAGAAGATGAAAAGAGATTAAGGATGTTCTTCCAGAGCTGACAGACAGAGAAATCCTTCTCCTAGAGACAGCACCCTAAATGTGGACTTCTAGTCTCCTGAAGTGCGAGAAAATTAATTTCTGTTTGTTAAAGCCACCCACTTGTGGTATTTCTGTTATAACAGCACTAGGTAACTAAGGCAGTGCATATTTCCCATCATTACTTCTTGAAAAAGACTGATGGATAGAACTAGTGATAAGATAGGATGACTTTCTTTCAGTCATTTACCTGGCATAGAGGGTATAATGGGTTGTTTCAAATTACTATACTTTGGTTAAGAAAAAAAAAAACTCATGTCATAAAACTGGGGCTAAATAAATGACTTCAAAATATATTAAAAATGCTATTCACTAAGAATATCACTCAATACTGGAACAAACAGATATAGCACATTTGTCAAGACACTCAGTTTTGATTGTAAGACTAATTTAAAGCTGTCTCATTCTGGGTTTGGTAGTTTTTCTTTGAAAATTTCTAGTAGTTTTGAAACTAAGATCTTTAAAGGTGGCATTAATTTTGTTTAAACTTTATCATGTCCCAGAGATTAGGTGAATATTTCCAGATTATACACTGTGTATACACTGTGTGTATAATACACAAACACCCACACACACTCATTTCTTTTCCTGGTGATACTTTTTATACACTGTTAAATAGGTATTTATTATATGGTCAGCTAAGGAGAGAATGAATACCTAAATTGACTGAAGATTCCTATTCCCAGGTTGTTAGGGATGTTTTAATACATATTTCCTCTCTGTACAAAAACATGGTTTGGGGAGTAAGGCCTTGATGGGGGATCAGATAAGCAAAGTTTTATCTAGATTTATAGTAACAGGATGATTTTGGTTACAATCAAGAAAAATCTTATACATAGTGGAAAAAAATTACAGGTATTAGCAAGAGAAGGAGGAGGCAGCCACTAAAACTGGTTGTTTTAACAGTGTCTCCATATGTCATAAAGAAGCAAGGTATATTACTTATCTCTTCTCTGCCTTTCATACATCAGAATGTTGATTTCCTTGTGTGTAAGACAGCGTCACACAGACATCAGTATTACATGCTTTTTTTTTTTTTTAAATCATTTCCAGTGAAGAGACAGAGTATGGTTTCATAATATCCCTTAACTGGGCAAGTGAAAACTTTCCCAGAAGCTGTAACAAATATTTTCTTATGCCTTATGGCCATCTGTATTATATGACCATATTTTATCCCATACCTGGCCAGTGGAATGAGATTACACTTAGTCCAATCTGCTTTATCCCATAATCCGAGGTCAGTTCTCCAAATCACTTCATTGCTATTCAATAGGTAAGAAATGGAAAGTATATTAGAAAATCAATGCTATTATTAAATGCAAGTCCATTCTCCACCACTATTTCCAGAAGTTTGCTATACTTTCATTTAGAAAAATTTCTCAGCCAAAGTGCAAGGGGAATTTAAATAATTATCTTGGGTATTATATCAGAATATGGTTGTTATGTGGGTAGAGTGGAATGATTGGCAGCTTGAAGGGGTGAATCAGTACCCACTCCCTCAAAGCTATCCCAATCAACCATGCAAGATAAATACAAAGAGTGATTTTACTAAGGAAAAGCAGCTTTATAATGTTTCTTAACCCTCATCTAAGCAGACGGCTTAGCTATGTCTCTTGAATTTAGAAATTTTCTACCTACTCTTGCGTGGAAAATTGTCACTTTTAATACAGTTTTTAGTTCTGGAAACCCCTATTTCTTGTCTCGGCTATTACAAAGCTCTTCACTCCTAATTTTCTGCTTAAAGTCTTATCTCTTTATACCATATTTTTATATCTATCTAAGTTTACTGTGTTTTTTTTTTTTCTAAAATAGGAAATAAAGCCATGCTTCGTCCTTACTTAAAGTTCATCAAGGCCCTCCATTTGATTCAGCACAGTTTTGAAGCTTTACTGTGTAATGGCGTAGAATACTGTCACACCAGACTTAAACTGAGTTTACCTGAATCTTATTACATGATATGAAAACAGAAAGAAAGATGGCTATAATATTGGTCATTCTTCTCTTCAAAATACTGAAGGGTAGGGGGTTCCGCCAAAATGGCGCTCTAGGCAGAAGCACCACGCCGTCCCTCCACTGCAAAGATCCGAAAAACTAAGCCAAACAGAGAATACGACAATCCTGAAACCCTAAAACATCAAATGAAGAGATAAAGAACTCAGCCAAGCACCAAATGGAGTGAGAAAACTGACAGAGAACGGAGAGTGAGGAGAGATTCACGCAGAGGTCCCCTACCAGCTAACACAGTGCTGATCCACCATCTTGGACTCCTATCGGAGACCAGCAAATGGGGGTACAAGAAAGCAGCCTCACAGAGCGTCCAGCAGGAGACAAAACAACTGTTTCCCCTCTCTCTATATCTTCCTTCCCTTTCTGATCCCTGAATATCTAGCACTGTCTACCTCTACACCTTCTACCCAGGCTGTACTGCAACACCTGAGAGTGAATTCCCCAGACCTCATAGCTGCATCAGTGGGATCCCTGGGAACTTTGAGGTTCTTTAAACTTTCTGATTTTTATTTATCCATTCTTTTCTTCCTCTTCCCCTTTCTGTTTTTCTCCATTTCATACTCTCTCATCTCTCCATTCCAACGGCAAGCTCCCCTAGCATTCTTCTTTGTTTCTTTGTATGTTTTTGGCTCCTCTTCCTCTCTCCTCTCTCCCATATCCATCTCAGCTCCACACATAACAATCTCCCCGCTGCATCCTGTCTACCTGCACTGTGCGCTTGACATCACACCACCAAGCAGCACAGGCACGGCCTACTGGAACCTGACCTGCACTGATTACCAACTCGCTCTGGTGGCTGTAGTAAGTGCCACAAACCACCCATCCCAGTAACTCCTCTTCAACTAGACCTGCCCTTCTGTACCATATCTGAGTGACTGACCCCGCCAGTTGGAGAAGAAGGCAAAAGGTATTGAGCGCACAGATAAGCAAACAACAAAGAACACAGTCGGCCTGCTCAAACATAGGCAATTTTTTTTTTTTAAAAAAGGGACGAAATAAACAAATCTACAATCAATAAATGAGAAAAATAACTACTGAATGCCCTGAAAACAGCAGACAATATCAAAACATTTACAAAAACAGCACAGGATGGTTCCAGTAGCTGTCCAAATTAAAACGCAAGATGACTCTCCTGTGGAAGAAAATGAACTAGAAGTACCTGATAGGGAATTCAAATCTCTAATACTCGGAATTTTCCAAGAACTGAGGCAAAAAGCTGACAAACATGAGGAAAAAATAGACAAATTCATGGAAAATACAGACAAAAAATT
>NW_004443991.1:5720213-5748206 GCF_000243295.1 Trichechus manatus latirostris | reverse complement strand
CATGTGTACTACTGTTTCATGAGAAACTATTTCTTCTGTAAGCCTTCACCTGAAGTACAATAAAAATAAAAATTAAAAAAAAACTGAAGGGTAGACCCACAAGAAACAAATTCAATTTTGTCTGAATATACATGTCCACTGGTTAAACATACAGTAAAATACTATGAATAGTACTATATGTTTAATAGACATTGATGAAGAAGAAAATATCATGTTTAGGTGATCAAATAAGTATATGATGATCACTTCCTCAACAGTCATGACAGAAGTAATTGAAGAAATAACCAAAATTCAAATATTTATGAAAAATTAGAAGAATGGATTTGTCTACATAAAACCAAAGTAAAATGTACAAATAGGAAGAGTCAGCAGACTGGAATTTTGAATAATTAATTGAACTACTCCATAGGATAAAACCTTGAAGGATTTAATTTCAGCATAACCTCCCTCCACATAATTACATCTTCTACATTATGTATTCATTTTACATATATACGTACATATTACTGTGCCGGACTATATAAACAATGTATGATGTATTTTATGATTACTTTGAAGAGATTTTTAAGGCATAATTGGATCAAATCACAAAATTAGTCCATGTGTTTCTAATATTTACAATAAACTTACAGTTAAAGCTAGATGAAATTCAGATGATTCAGTTATACAAATCTTGGCTATGAAAACATTCATCATGGATAGCATTTAGGAGTTGATGGTAGAGAAAAGTGGATGAAAGAATGGTAAGAATGAAAAGTTAGTCCTCTTCTGAGGAATCAAGGATTACTGTTTAAAATGAAGAAATAGAAATCACATATGTAATATACATTTAATAATTATAAAGATAACATATGCATATATATATATATATATATATATATATATATAAAACCTGAAAATAACATAAAATTAAATAACCTTGGGAGGAGAAAGAAAAATAAATTTGGGGTGTAGGATTAGGTAAATTCTCAAAATTGAAATAGAAGTGTCAAAAATATTAGATAAAATTAAAAAATCAGTAATACAAAATACAGAGTTATCCACCAAAGTCCAAAAATTAAAATAAGTTAAAGTGTTTAATTTGTGAACTGAGATTGAGAGTCAGAAATGGTGGAACTACTTTTGCATTTCATTTTTTAATTCTCTGAACCACTCTGATATTTTTTAACTGCATGCTTATGTTAACTTTAAAATAACTTAAAAATTGAAAATGTTGTGTGACCTTTGACTTAAGAATGTCACAGAGAGCTGTGAGAGAGGGAGAAAAAAGAACTATTTTCCATTCTACATTGTTGCAGCGTTTTGATTAAAATAAAAGTGATATTATCAAGCAATAATTTCAGCATTTGAAATGTAATATTCCATATCAGCTTAATACAAATAGCTTTCATTCTCTGTGTCACAAGTGCTCAATGTCCACTATTTCACCCAACATCAAAATGCCTCTGTGTGCCTTCAACTACTACCATACTTAGTGTTTCGTTTCTCGGACAAATAGCCACCTGTTAGCTCTTTAAAGAACACAGCGTTATCGACATCACTTCATAAGAGAAAGAAAATAAAGTTTCAGAAGTGAAACAGGTAGACAAAGTACTATGAGTAGTTTGAATCCTACTGTGTACAATTTCCTAGCAGGCATTGTAAAAATTGCAGGAACACTGCAGCCCTCTTCCTAGCCTCTTTATTTATTTATTTTCTTTCTGTGTAAATTCTACGATCAAAACTGTGCCCTTTTAAGAAACTCTACACGAAAATTGACAAAAAGTCATTAGCAGGAAAACCTCCTTCCATTTTATTAGTTGTGTCAGTGTTACTACGGTAAATAGCTCTCATTTTTAAAGAGAATTGTTTTGCTGCTCCAATTTCTGTACTTAAGATCCTCCTAGTGTTTGAAACTAAAACTGTTATTATTTTAACATTTGAAAAAGAATGTTTTCCACATACAATGATTACTAAAAACACAGAGGAGAGGAAACCAAAAGCTCTGGAATCAAATTAGGATATCAAATACAATGTATAAAATAAAGCCCTAATTAATAAGTTTTGATCCTTCTTAAGATATAGCAATTGCTTGAAACATTGTGACCTATGTGACCTAACATATACAAGGCTTAGGACTGTAAATTGTGAGACCATATGAAAACTTAATCTTTGTCCTCCTCAAACAATGTAACATTACATGTTTTACTTTTCTCATTATGCCTCTCCTTTCACTTATCTGAAAAAAATATTAAATTAATCAACATGCATGATTTTAGAAGAAATCACGTAAATTGAAAAGGAATTGTCTTCCGGGTTCATAATTCCTAGACCCACTCCAACACTCCAGAGAATATCATGGTTAATAATTTAGCATATTTAATCCTTCTGGGGGGTACCATTATAAGATTAAATGATGTATTTATGTTTTTATTTATGGACATATCAACTAAAGAATTATGTGGTGATATTCCAGACTGACAAGCACAGAATAGTGTGTGCTTTACATTACCTCCCACTTTTTCTCTCATCTATTCATTGCTCAATTTTTGTTGTTAGATTTTTCAGTTCTTTCAAGCTTGGTTTTATTAATTATTATAAATCATTTTTGCTTTCTCGTCTATCTTCCAATTTGTATTAGTTATATTTTTATATTGTCATGCTTTATTAACATTTGCATTCACATCTATTATTAGAGTGTAACTGTAGCATATTGTTTGCCATATGCTGCGATTTCCCAGCCCTAAGCATATTCCCCCTGCCCATCTGTAAATTCACCTGTTGCTGCAGTGGACACTTCCTGTGCAATGCTGAAGGCTCCCCTCATCAAGAGTCTGTTTCCTTCTGCTTCTCTTCCTGGGATCTTTCTTTGGAGCCATGGAGAATTTCTCAGCCCAAGAATAGGGTAGAGCTCAAGTACTGGGATTTAACATCCCCAAGGACAATCTTTAGTCAAAGAAAAAAAGATGTGAGTTGGTGGATAAATTACTGAACTTCCTACCTCTCAAGGAAACAAGTCTAAAATATGTTCTACAATGTTCCTTCAAGAGGCTCCAGAGGATTGAGCTGCAGGTTCTCATAGCAGTGACCCTTCTCATTAAGGCAGCCTTGATTACCTTTTCTCCTTGAGCTATCTCACTTCTCCCACTACCTCATTTGCTCTTTTTGGGATCATGTCCCACATAAATTACATTTAACCAAGTGTTTTTTCAGGGAAATTCCAGAACACTTAATTGTGTTCATGCGGAATCTATATATGGATCAAGAGGCAGTTGTTTGAACAAAATGAGGAGATACTGCAAGTTCAAAATCTGAAATGCTGTGCAGTAGGGTTGTACCCTTTTACCTTACTTATTAAATCTATATGCTGAAAAAATAATCCAAGAACCCAGAAAATATGAAGAAGAATGTGGCATCAGGAGTGAAGGAAAACTCATTAATAACCCGTGATATGCAGATGATACAACTTTGCCTGCCAAAAATAAAGAGGACTTGAAGCACTTAGTGATGAAGGTAAAAGACCACAGCCTTCAGTATGGATTATACTTGAACGTGAAGAAAACAAAAATCCTCACATCTGGACCAATACATAGCATAATGATAAATGGAGAAAAAAGTTGAAGTTGTCAGGATGTGATTCTGCTTGGATCAACAATCAACACCCAGTGAAGCAGCAGCAGTCAAGAAATCAAAAGACACTTTGCATTGGGCAAATCTGCTGCAAAAGACCTCTTTAAAGTGTTAAAAAGCAAAAATGTCACCTTGAGGACTAAGGTGCACCTGACCCAAGCCAGGGTATTTTCAATGCCCTCATATGCATGCAAAAGCTGGACGATGAACAAGGAGGACCAAAGAAGAATTGATGCCTTTGAATTGTGATGGTGGTGAACCATACTGAATAAACCATAGACTGCCAAAAGAATGAACAAATCTGTCTTGGAAGAAGTACAACTAGAATACTCCTTAGAAGCAAGGATAGTGAAACTAGTCTTACATAATTTGGACATGTTATGAGGAAGGATCAGTCCCTGGAGAAGGACATTATGCTTGGTAAAGCAGAGGGTCAGTGAAGAAGAGGAAGACCCTCAATGAGATGGATTGACACAATGGCTGCAACAATGGGCTCAAACATAACAACGATTGTGAGGATGGAGCAGGCCCAGACAGTGTTTTGTTCTGTCATAAGTAGGGTCGCTATGAACCGTGACTTGACAGCACGTAACAACAACAACAACATATGCATGTGGAAAATGAACAATGAAAAAAAGAAGACAGAAGAAGAATTAATGAATTTGAATTGTCATGTTGACAAGTATATTGACTTATCAGAGAACAAACAAATTAGTCTTAGAAGAAATCCAACCAAAATGCTCCTTAGAAGGGCGGATGGCTAGACTTCATCTTGCTTACTTTGGACACATCATCAGAAAATACCAATTTCAAGAAAAGTATATTATGTTTCATAAAGTAGATGGTCAGCAAAAACAAGCAAAACACTGAAAGAGATGGATTGACACAATAGTCTCAACAATGAGCTCAAACATATCAAAGTTCATGGAGATGCTGCAGGATCAGGCAATTTTTCATTCCTTATACAGAAGGTCACCATGAGTCAGAGCAACTCAGTGGAAACTAACAACAACAATAAATTTTCCAAGATACCTAACTAGGAAAGAGTATTTTAATGTTTTGTGTTTAAATAAATTCTAAATATCTGAAATGACTAAAGTACACACACACATGCACACACCCAGGGTTGTACCAAATATTACTTACTGTTTATTATTGGACTTGTTAAACATGAAATACCATGTTTTGATTAAAATAAATTTATTTGCAGGATCTTTTAAAATTTACTTTGGAAATCCCTCTAAAATATATTTCTTATTTTCTTCAGTTTTTCTAGGGTCTATTAATTCATTTGTATGTAGTAATGTCCTCTCTTTGAACAGCAACATATTTAGACCCTTTGCTAATGGGACAACCAAACTTTAATCAAATAATCATTTTTATTATATTTTCAAGATAAGGAAAAGAACAATCTGATTGGTTAACTATCTTGCCTAAAGACACAAAAAAAGAAACTATTGAAACCAAGAAGCAAGATTCTCCGAAGTCTGTGACTCCTTTTTTGTGGAAGCATTGGGAATTTTTTTTTTTTTTTTAGAGGTATTGTGTTCATGCAGTTATGAAGTTCTTCAAATTATTCATTCAAATTAGATTTAAAAACAATAATTTTCAGACTAGTTCTAAATGAGTTTTATTCTTACTCTTTATTATGAAAACCCTAAGCCATCTTAGCGACTTAAGGGAAGAGAGAAAAAAAAGTCAGATGTGAAACATGACTGACAGGAAAAAAGCAGCAGGTATCGTGTAAGGACAGTGAAACTCCTTCTGACCCACTGCCCCATGTGTTGGTACAGGAACTCTTAATCAGGACAGGCAGCACCAGTGAAGGAAGTATCAGGAGCCTTATTGACTCAATTTGTTTGTTTGTTTCTTTGAGGAAATGTGAAGTGGCCTGGCTTTTCTGCTTGTAAGTTCCACAAGGTTTTCTACACAATTGTAAAAAATACTTATAGAGAGATATTCAGATTTTGTAAAAGGGAAAGGTGATATACTTTCTTGCTCAATTATTTGGCAAAAATAATATAAAAAATAAATTTACTTTTATTTCTTTCACATTTTGTAAAAAATACAGGACAGTAATAAATGTCATTGCATTGTGAATCACATGGGGACTGGGAGCCTAGGACACTAACCCAGGGTTGGTCCCATTTCTCACAAAGACAACACTCATACCACATGGCTTCCTTCTTCTTTTAATAGTAGTAACTTATGAAATTAACATTATATTTGTACACAAATCTTTTTATTATAAATAATGTGTTCTTGTTTCGTAAGTACTCAGGGAGGGTATAAAATCTTTGTGACCAGACACTGTGCTAGCTTGTATATTTATGAGCATGCGTTAAACATAATTGGTGCTTAATATTTATTGACTGGAGAGGAACTTACCAGCTTAGAGCATTAATAATCAGAGTGAATTTAAGCTCCATATTTCAACTCTTATTTTTCTTATCCTCTGATTTGTCTTCTCCCATCGTTGATAATATTCCACTTAGTTCTAAAGACTTCAGTGGCTACCTCCCACTCAAATAAGTAGAGGGACTTTAAAAATATACTGGTGTCCTTGCTCTATCCCAGACTGATTGTAATAGAATTTCTAGGAGTATTGTCTACATATGTACTTTTTTAGAGGTCAGAAGTTCACTGTAATGTACAAGCAGAGTCAAGAATTAATGAAACAGACTATTACACTAGATCCACAATTTTCTTATCATTTTACCTTCTTTATAAAATTTCTTTTATGTCTTAGTTTGAATGGGTGCTCACTGCACTAAGTAGTATATACTTATTATTCCATTTTAGAGGTATTATTGTCTGTAACTTATAGGTGAGGAGTCTTAGAGAGGATGACTTACTCAGGGTGAAACAGTTATTGTGTTATATCTCAAGAACTTTGTTACATTTGTTTTCTTCCTCTCTGGTGGTGTCCTAAGCATTTCTTCCACAAACTATACCTCAGCCTTTCTTTCATTAATAGTGGCAAGTCTGCATATTGCCTTTTTTCAATCATGTACTTAACTTAAAAAATACAATAAATACTTGGGAATGCTCTCCTGTTGCTTTGATTTTAATTACATTATGTATATATTAGAAAAAAAAAGTTGCAGTCGAGTCAACTCTGACTCATGGTGACACCATATGTGTCAGAGTAGAACTCTGCTCCACTTGGTTTTCAATGGCTGATGTTTTGAAGATCACCAAGCCTTTCTTCTGAGGTTTCTCTGGGTGGACTCGAACCTCCAGCCTTTCGGGTACTAGGCAAGCTGGTGAACGGTTTGCACCACCCAGGAATTCCCACATTGTGTATATAGTGATGGTTAAATTTAGACCACCTCATTTTAGTTCTGAATTATCTCAGATTTTATTGGAACATAGAAATAAGAAAGTGAGGAACAGAAACAGAACACAAAGTGTATAATTGGCAAAGCCAAATTAAAACAGTCTATATGATTCCAAAGTCTTTCTTCTTTATTTTTTTTATGAAATATTTCAAATATACACACACAGGCACACACACACACACACACATACACACATATATACATTATATATATATATATATATATATAATGTATATATATGGAGCCCTGATGGTATAGTTGTTAAGAGCTTGGTTGCTAACCAAAAGTTTAGTGATTGGAACCCACCAGCCACTCTGCAGGAGAAAGATGTGGTACTCTGCTTCCATAAAGATCACAGCCTTGGAAACCCTTTGGGGCAGTTTTACTCTTTAATACTGTCTCTATGACTTGGAATCAACTCCATGGCAACATTACTATTTTTTAATATGCATATTTATATTCCACCATGCCTGTCAGTTTGTCGTACTGTGGTGGCTTCTATGTTGCTATGATGCTAGAAGCTATGCCACCAGTATTTCACATATCAGTAGGCTCACCCACGGTGGACAGGTTTCAGCAGAGCTTCCAGACTACGACAGACCAGGAAGAAAGATCTGGCAATTGGCTTCTAAAACAATTGGCCAGTGAAAACCTTATGAATAACACGTTGGAAGACACTTGAAATAAAACTGGAGAAGAGCTGCCTCCTCAAAATATAGTCCTCCTTGATCACGTGGATAGAGTAAAAGCTTTTGGGACCTGCACTTGCTGATGTGGCATGACTCAAAATAAGAAGAAATAGCTGCAAACATCCATTAATGATTGGTACTTGGAATGTTCAAAGTATAAATCAAAGAAAATTAGAAGTCATCACAAATGAAATGGAACACATACAGATCTACATCCAAGGCATGAATGAGCTGAAATGGACTGGTATTGGCCATCTTGAATCGGACAATTAAATGGTCTACTATGCCAGGAACAACAAAATGAAGAGGAATGGTGTTGCAATCATGTTCAGAAAGAACATTTCAAGATCTATCATGAAGTACAATGCTGTCAGTGATAGGATAATATCCAGAGGCCTACAAGGAAGACAAGTTAATACGCCTATTGTTCAAATTTACACACCAATCATTAATGCCAAAGATGAAGAAATTGAAGATTTTTATGAACTTCTGTAGTCTGAAATTGATCAAATATGCAATCAAGATGCACGGATAATTACTGGTGATTGCAATGTGAAAGTTAGAAATGAAAAAAGGTCAGTAGTTGGAAAATATGGACTTGGCTATAGGAATGACACCGGAGATCATGTGATAAAATTTTGCAAAACCAACGACTTACTCATCGTAAATATCCTTTTTCAATAACATAAACAGTGGCTATATACATGGACCCTGCCAGACGTAATACACAGGAATCAAATCGACTAAATCTTTGGAAAAAGATGATGGAGAAGCTCAATATCATCAGTCAGAACAAGGCCAGGAGGACATTGCAGAACAAACCATGAATTGCTCATATATAAGTTCAAGTTGAAGAAAATATAAACATATTCATGACAGCCAAAGTATAACTTTAGTATGTCTCACCTGAATTTAAATACTATCTCAAGAATAGATTTCACCCACTGAACACTGATGACGAAAGACAAGATGAGTTGTGGGATGACATCAAGGACATCATACTCAAATAAAGCTAAAGGTCATTAAAAAGACAGTGAAGAAAGAAAAGACCAAAATAGATGTTAGAAGAGACTCTGAAACTTGCTGTTAAGAGTAGAGTAGTTAAAGAGAATGGAAGAAATCATGAAGTAAAGAGTTGAACAGAAGATCTCAAAGGGCGCTAGAGAAGACAAATAAAGTATAATAATAAAATGTGCAAAGACATGGAGTTAGAACACCAAAAGGGAAGAAAATGCTTGATATTTCTGAAGCTGAAAGAACTGAGGAAAAAATTTAAGCCTCAAATTGCAATATTGAAGATTCTATGGGAAAAATATTGAAAGACACAAGAAGCATAAAAAGAAGATGGAAGAAATACACAGAATCACTGTAGCAAAAAGATTTGGTCAATGTTCAATCATTTCATGAGGTGGCATTTGATCAAGAATGAATGGTATTAAAGGAAGATTCCGAGCTGCACTGAAGGCATTGGTGTAAAACAAGGCTTCTGGAATTGACAGAATATCAATGGAGATGTTTCAATAAATTGATGCAACACTGAAAGTATTCACTCCTCTATGCCAAGAAATCTGGAAGACAACTACATGGCCTACCAACTGAAAGAGATCCATGTTTGTGCCCATTCCAAAGAAAGGTGATCCAACAGAATGCAGATTATTGAACAATATCATTAATATCACAAACAAGTAAAAAGTTGCTGAAATAATTTAAAAATGGTTGTAGCAGTATATCAACAGAGAACAGCTAGAAATTCAAGCCAAATTCACAAAAGGACATGGAATGAGTTATATCATTGCTGATGTCAGATGAATCTTGGTTGAAAGTAGAGAATACCAGAAAGATGTTTGCTTGTGTTTTATTGTCTATCAAGACATTCAACTTTGTGAGTCATAATGAATTATGAATAACATTGCAAAGAATGGGAATTCCAGAACACTAACTGTGTTCATGAAGAACCTGTACATAGACCAAGAGGAAGTCATTCGAACAGAACAATGGGATACTGCATGGTTTAAAATCAAGGAAGGTGTGCATCGTTTTACCATACTTATTCAATCTGTACTCTGAGCAAATAATCTGAGAAGCTGGAATATATGAAGGATGTGACATCTGGATTTGAGGAAGACTCACTAACAACCTGCAATATGTAGATGACATGACCTTTCTTGCTGAAAACAAAGAGGACTTGAAGCCCTTACTGATGAAGGTCAAATACTTCTGCTTTCAGTATGGATGACACATCAACATAAAGAAAACAAAAATCCTTACAAATGGACCAATAAGCAACATCATGATAAGTGGAGAAAAGGCTGAAGTTGTCAAGGATTTCATTTTACTTGGATCCACAATCAATGCCCATGGAAGCAGCAGTCAAAAAACCAAATGACATATCGCATTTGGCAAATCTGTTGCAAAAGACCTCTTTAAACTGTTAAAAAGCAAAGATGTCACTGTGAGAACTAAGGTGTTCCTGACCCAAGTCATGGTCTTTTCAGTTGCCTCATATTCATGTAAAAGCTGGACAACGAATAAAGAAGACCAAAGAAGAATTGACGCCTTTGAATTATGGTGTTGGAGAAGAATATAGAATATACCATGGACTGCCAAAAGAACGAAAAAATCTGTCTTGGCAGAAGTACAGCAAGAATGCTTCTTAGAAGGGAGGATGGGGAGACATCATCTCACGTACTTTGAACATTTTATCAGGAAGGACCAGTCCCTGGGGAAGGACATCATGCTTGGCAAAGTAGAGGGTCAGTGAAAAAAAGGAAGACTCTCAACAAGATGGAATGACACAGTGGCTGCAACAATGGGCTCAAACATAGCAACAGTTGTGAGGATGGTGATAGACCAGGCTGTATTTTCTTCTAGTGTTCATAGGGTCACTATGAGTCATTACTGACGAGACGGCACCCAACAGCATATGTATATTGATGCATAGAATATGAAAATAGTCATATTCTCATCATACCTTCTAACAGAAAGTAGTATTGATTCAAGTTCCAGAAATGAATGAAACATTACTTTTGTTATTAATATCTCATGGGAAGCTCTTCCAAATTCCATTCACATACCCCTCTTCCTCCCTCCTCATCAGTACCCAGTCTCTTAATTGTGGTGTGTTTTATTTTTTCCAGATATGATTATTATTAAAATAATTCATATCCTTTGAATTTTTAATGTTTTCCATATTCTCTCTTTTTTAAAAATTTCCCTCTGATTTTATTTACAGATTTAGACTGAAATATTTTTAGCAAATTTTACTCCTCATTGAACTGTACTCATATTTGCCTTTACTTTTATAACGTTGTAACCAAAAAAGCTATTTCACGTACAATATGTAATAAAATTAACCCTCATAACTTTATCAATATAAGCTAAATATTGAATAAATGTTGTATTAGATGCTAACTGACCTTGACACTCTGATTTCCACCATTTTAATAACCGCAAAAGAATCATTTCCTACATCAGTAACTTCTTATATACATATATTGTCTTTTTAATCTTTGTTTTGTGATTATCCATTTCCTATCAATGACAGCTTAAAATGCAAAAGAATTGCAATTTAATGTTGACTAATACAGCTGTTTTCATTCATTTTTTGTTAATTTCTTACCACAAATCTGAATGCTGTTTGTGAGCATAGTCGTTTACCTCACTCCCAATGCCTTTGTTAATGCTATCATACCTTTCTGAAAGATGATGTCTTTTTATATTTGATTTGCAATTCTTCTATTCTTCACCGTTTTATTTTATGGAAAAAAAAAGATAATTAATTTAAGAATTCAGTGTCTGATTTTACATCTTTGGGACTATTCACCTACATTAATCTTTCAAAGTATTGCAGTGGACTCAGTTAGGCAACTTTTAATGACATATCACAAACTCCACTAAAGTATTCGGCTTTTATGTATTTGCGTATTTACACCTTAGGATATATTTCTTCCTAAAACAGAAAACTTGTATAAACTCCCTCATTCTTTTAGCAAAAGTTGGTAATCCTTCTGCAACTATACATTATCTCTTTTCAAATCCACTGCCAGTATCTTCATGTACTAAATGACAAAGTCTTAAAACACACTTCAGAACTCCATGTACCTAGCTATCATCCTTTACATTTGATTTTTATCTTTAGTTACTTTCATTGAAAAAGATAATAGATGATAGACAGACAGATAGATAGATGGATAGATAAGTAGACAGATGAATAGATAGATTCCAATTAAGGAAATTGGAGTGGCAATACTCTTTATATCCTGTTACACCTGTTACTATCATGATTGTGTTTTAATTCTGGAATGAATAATCTGAAAATTAAAGCATAAATTTAAGGATTAGCAACAGTGACTATCCGATGTCATGTATTTTTGGGTTACTTTAGGTAAATAAGCAGCCTTGGTGGCACAGTGGTTAAAGGGATCTACTGCTAACTGAAAGGTCAGCGATTTGAAACCACCAGCAGCTCCATGGGACAAAGATGTGGCAGTCTGCTTCCACAGAGATTTACAGCCTCGGAAATCCTATGGGATTGCTCTGAGTTAGAATCGACTCGATGTCAGTGGGTTTGGTTTGGCTGGGTTTTAGGTAAATATCTAACTATTGAGTTATTTTATTACTTTTACTGTTTTAGCTAGTGATATATCGCTTACGGACATTCTCAGTGAACTGAAAAAGAACCATGTGCTTTATAATTCTCTATAAGCAAAATTGCTTAGCCCTTTGACTAATGATGATACTCATAACAGATGTCTTGAGAATGTCTTGGAAAAGCATTTTTTTAAATTTGAATTAACTAGGTAAATAGATGATAAATTGGTGATAGATATATGATTAGATAGTTGATAGATTAATAGATATGTAAATAGATGTATAGAAAGAGATAGAGATATACATGATTATATTGCCCTTATTTCTAATCTTCCCAATAATTTACTTTCATGAAAGGATATTATTTTATGTTTTATTTGGTAAAACAATATAATGCAAGTCAAAAGTTAATACAGTTAGTTTTATTTTTAAACGTTACATTTGATTCAGCTTCTATAGCATTCACTGTGTGCCACATATTGCTTTAAGTGTTTAACAAATACCAGTATGCTAATCTTCATAACAACCCTGTGAGGGAGATGCTATTATTACCCTCATTCCAGTTGGATAAACTGAGACAGAGAAAAATTGGATAACTTGCATAGTGTCACGCTTTGATGAGAGATAGGTCTGAGATTTGAATGCAAGCGTTCTATTCCAACATCCAGGCTCTTAGTTACTTCACTCTGTTGCTTCTTTGGTTTTAGTTTAAAAGTTTTATAATCCTATAAGTATCAAAGTAAAGGCAGACACTCTATGATTACGTGTAGATTTTTCTCTAATCATTTTTTCTTTAATATTGTATCTCTAATAAACCTAAGCAATGATGAAACATTATTTAAAATAACCCATATTTTAAAACTTATTTTAAATTATATGCATCCATTATGAACCAGTCAGGAAACAAAGATATGACACAACAGAAAGCGTGTTCCAGGAAGTTACATTATTTTAGTGAGGTTACCTGGAAATTCCTTATCCGTATCACCACTTTCAACAAGAAAAGGAAATGTTACCTCACAAATAAATGTAAAAATACAAAATACATGAAAGAAGTAAATCCTGAATAATAAGAACAAAAATTAAAAGAACATCCTGTTGAGTAACTGTATAATAACTTCAGTATTCTTTAGTTATATCTTTTCTTAGAATGATTCACACACACACATTGCATATATGTGTGTGTGTATATATGTATATATATATATATATAATTTTAGTACTATGAGGGCAATATAATTTTGACTCCTGGTTCTTTTCTGTTAATGATGGCTTTACTTTACTGAAATAAAAATTATTTTTAAAAATTGAAAGTGAAATTATATCAGAGGAAAGTCCTCTCTTGTTGATAGAGTAATGTGTTGGGATCAGGTGGGGAAGAAGTATAAAAGCTTTGGAGGATGATTATTGTCTGCAGAACTAAGATCTATACACTGTGCTGCTGATCCTAAGTGAGATGTAATATCCCAAGGCACTGGAGTCTCAGTTTCAGAGGAAAATGGCTGTGTCGTATTTATTAAGGTATAGAATTACAAGTGTTAAAAAAATAATAAAGATAACACGGAGGCAGTCACCATCACTGGATTGGGTCACATTATTTTTCTGCTTTCTCTGTCAAATTAGCGAGGAGACCACCTCAAGCACCAGGAGGAAAAATGATGTTGTACATGCTTCAAAAAGGAGACACTGGAGACAAGGATGGGCCAGCTTTGTTTGACCAGGCAGCATTCATGTAATTGGATCTGGGGGCTGATAAGGCTAATGCACTCAGTGACAGGGGATGATGGAAGCCCATCTGTGCTGGCCTGATGAGTTGATCAGATCAAGGAGACTGCTGGTCAGTTTTCTGAGAATGATGCAGAGCCAAAATTAGATTGCTGAAAATTTCCATCCATCTCACACAAGGACAGAAAGAAATCTGCTGTTTTATGGAGGAGAATGACTGTATTAAGTATATTGAGATAGTGTTTTAATTTACCTATAATTTTCAACTGAGTGTCTTAGGTGTCAAATAAATGCATTCTCTTTCTAAAAAATTCTTTGAAATATACTTATTTATGTATCTAAATGTGCCTATTTATTCATTATAGGCTAATTTCCATTCATGCTCTGATTTTCTGTTTTGCCTTTTAAATGAAACAGTATAGCAAAGGTACAGTGTAAGTACACAGCCAGTCTGCGTGGATTTATATCATTATGTCCTTCTGAAATGTTTTTTAACTTCTCTGTGCCTTAGTTTCTTCATCTGTAAAATGGGAGTTATAGAATTTTTCCATTTAACAAGTTATGTATTAAATGCTTGGATAAATTCCAGGCACATAACACATGTCCAACTCACGTAAGTGCATACATTATTATTAGTTTAGTAGTGTTAGGACAAAATATATCAGACCTGATTTTACCCCACACAGCTTTCTGTTGTCTGTTTAAAGAAGCCACGTAAAAAAAAACGGGTGAGTGAATTCCTTGATACAAATAAATGGGTTCATTTACTTACCTCCTAAGCTACTGGGCTTATCAGGATTGGCTGTCAGTGGCTAAGGAACAGTATTAATTCCTCAGACCTTCTTCTTTGGATAATTTCAGTTTGTCCCAGTAGTGTTACTGCCTTACATACTCATCGCCATCGAGTTGATTCTGACTCCTAGAGACCCTATAGGACTTCGTAGAACTGCCCTGTAGTGTTTCTAAGGCTGTAATCTTTAGGGAAGCAGACTGCCACATCTTTTTCCCATGGAGCAGCTGGTGGATTACAACTACCAACCTTTCTGTCAGCAGCCAAGCTCTTAACCACTGCCTTGCATACTTCTAGGTTACTGAATGTTTTTATGCTGTCTATGTCACTCATCTTGCCATGATACCTACTCTCAGAGCTTCAAATTATGCTAATAGATATCCACCACCCATCTTTCAGTTTGCCATACTGTGGTGGCTTTTATGTTGTTATGATGCTGGAAGCTATGCTACCTGTATTTCAAATCCATGAAACCCATGGTGGACAGATTTGAGCAGAGTTTCTAGACTAAGACAGACTAGGAAGAAATGCCTGGTGATCTATTTCTGAAAATTAAGCAGTGAAAATCCTGTGGGTCAAAACAGAATATTGTCCAATATAGAGCTGGAAGTTAAACCCCCATGTTGGGAAGCACTCAAAATACACAGTGGCCACAGCAGTGGACTCGAGCATACCAATGAACTCAAGATGGTGCAGCACTGGACAGCATTTCATTCTCTTGTATATGAAGTCACCATGAGTTGGAGCCAGCTTGATGGCAACCAACAACAATGAGGTAAATATGACTGATAATGGTTTAAATATGTCACAGGGTTACTTGCTCTTTAAGAGTATATAAAGTATCAAATTGAAGAGATGAAGTTGAGAGCGTGGAGTTTCAGGTGTCTCTTATAGGATGTCACAAGTTCTGTGAGGTGCAGCACTGACGTCTCTCCACTGCCTGCTGCTGTCCGAACAACTGCTGCGACTGTACCCATTAGTCAGGCAGGTTTTTTGTGGACAGATTAGAAGCCGCTCCTTTGCTATGAGGCGGAAGTTTATTGTTGGCTGACTCTCAAGAAGAATAAAAGAGAGGGTTTTTATAGCAATGTGTTCTGCTAACTTCCTCAGAGAACTGAGGAGGGTTGGGTATTTATAATTATAAACCATTTTTCCCGTTTAATCCTATTTATCATCATTCTCTTATATAACAGCTACTTGACAGCTTAGTTCTATTATTGTCCATATTCTAATTCACTTTCACTCTCAGCTATTCCTCAGGACAGCTTGATAAAGTTCCCTTGGCTCAAATTATCTGTTTTCTTATCAATGAATAAAAATAATTCAGTAAGTAGTAAAGGGTATGTATAGATCCTCTTCTATTTTCTCTAAAAAACTCTCACCATGAGCTCACGTCAGTGTGGGGATGAGCCTCACGCTCAGGCTACATGGGTGGAAGTTATACTCGACCAGTTATTTTAGGTTGCCTAGAGTTCTCTGCCCTACTCTTAACAGACAGGACAATATCTTGGAGTTGCTGTATCTTGGAAATTAGCTATATGAATTAGTGTGGGCTTTGCTGATCAACTAGAACCTACAATATTCAATTAGAGCATCTTGCATCTAGCTGTCATTTTAAGTAATTGAGGTTTTGGGCAATGAATGTCACTGAAGAAAAGATTTATTGAGCAGCTCATCCAATCACCTTATCAAATAAGCAAATTGAGACTCATACATTTTTTAAAATAAAATTAAGCATATTTTTTACTTACAGTAAGAGTCTCCCTTGCCAGGGGAAAACATAAGTAAGTGAGCAGAGTAATGAATGAATACCAGTTATGTTGTACTACCATATTCCTTTAGGAGGTGTGAATTAGATTATATCCCTTTTTTTGATTATTTTGACTCAAATACTACATTCCTCTTCCCCAAATGAGTTTCATTAGAAATAAATTATCCATGAAACTCATGTGTATATAGCAGCTAAATCTCTATTCAGTTAATTCAGAAGACTCCTTCCCAGACATCTGATGTCAAATTAGGTCAGGTGAGTAATAATTAGATCTAACTAGCTTTCCCACAAGCTGAAACATTCCCTTACCTGGAGGCAAATAGAAGATGGGTGATAGTTTAACTGTCTGTGTGAATGTATTTTAACAGCATAGGAAAAACAACCTTCTTTACTACTGAAACACCCGAAAATATAAAATTAGTTTTTCTGTATGGCCAAATATATTGAAATATCCAACCAGGGTTTGAGTCCTAACAGGGTTTGAGTAGTAACAGCAAAGGTTATTTATGGCCGTGCTATCAATTTGGAGTATTTTATCATCAAAAATTAAGTTCCCAGGACATGATATGTATTTGCAATGAATAAGTAATAAGGCTTATAAGTGACATAAATGAGACACTATAGTTACTTGTGATATAGTCAGTGTAGGTAGCTAATCCAAGTACTACTAGTCAGAAAAAAACTACCTTCCGACAAAATCTGCTGTATTGCTTTGCAAGTAGTAGTAATTTACCCCAACTGGATTAAGAAATTTTAAAGGTTGGAGAGGTGGAACTATTAGAAAGATGATGAGTTTCCCAAGTGGTACAAATAGAAGAAAGGCTTACCAACCATACCTCCAGCAGGAAGGAGTTCATGGATGTATTCTCGAGAGTGCTTGATTTCATTTTCAGCCATTTTGTTCCTTAACTATGTATTGCAAATTTAAAGTTCATAGAAGAAAGACTCTTTTTGGTCCAGTTTAGGTCAAATATACATACATTCCTGAAGAATCAGCTTTAGAAAAAAAAAGAAGAGTTGGATAACTGGGATCCCAACTATCACTATAAAGTTTATTTCCAGAGAAAGGGTCTCTATCAGAGCTGCCCTGGTTATATTTACCTGCAGTGGGAAGGAAAACTTACTGGAACAAAAATGTTGGCTGGGAACATTATGAGTCATTCTAAAACTAGTTACTTGTCTCATTAAAATTTCCCTCAGCTCAAATCTGAATCAAACTTGGATGACCTTTTATTCAGAAACTTTCAAAACATGGTTCGAAATTTTTTTTCAATATGATGTCAATATTATCCCCACTAAGGGATTTAATTAGGTAGTTTAATAGTTCCAAGGATCCCTGGTGGCGCAATGGTTAAAACGCTCAGCAGCTAACTAAAAGGTCTATGGTTTGAACCTAGCAGCCCCTCTGAGGACAGCCTTGGAAACTCTATGGGGGACTTCTGTTGGAGCCCTGGTGGCACAATGGTTAAGAGCTCAGCTGCTAACTAAAAGGTCAGGAGTTCAAATCCACCAGCCTCTTCTTGGAAATCCTATGGGGCAGTTCTACTCTGCTCTGTATGGTCACTGTGAGTTGGGAATCGACCTAAAGGCAATGTGTTATGTTTTTTTTTTTTTCTTTTGGTTATTAGGTAATGCTGTGATAATGCTGAATAAGAAGGAATCCCCATATCTTTGTAGCTTATTATAACTATACACATTTACATTTAACTTTTTGTTTTAAGAGTTTGGCTGGGCTTGTGTTCAGATAAGTTGTATATGTCTCATTTCAGACCTTGGCTGAAGGAGATAGCTGGGAATGTTTTTCTCAAGATGTGTGGTGGAACACAAGAGGGTAAAGCAAATCATACAAGCACATTTAAAACCTCTAGTTAGAAATGGAGCACATTGCATCTGGTCATATCCTACTAGACAAATGAAGTGATATGGACATGCCCATAGTTAATGGGATAGGAAATAATCTCTGACCAAAGAGATTCATGGCAAGTGTTGGGAGGAAAGAATAACTGTCACAAAATAATATAATCCATCACAATAGAAAATGTAGACTAATTGTAAAACAGATTCAGTTTATTTGCTAGGGAACATGATTTTTAATCAAACGCTCCTCAAAAGGTGTAAAATTTTCCGCTGAAAGATGCAATTATGTATACAGAATTGCCTGAAAATAATAAAGTGTACCTATAATAAATCACTCCTCAAGTAAGTGAAACCCCTCAAATAAGTTCTTCTTATAGATCTTACAAATGTATTTAGTAATTTATGCTTTGGTATGACACCACTGACTCATATTAAGAGACACTGTAAGAAACTTGGGGCCCTGGTGGTGCAGTGGTTAAGCGTTTGGCTGCTAAGCAAAAGGTCAGCAGTTTGAATCCACCAGCCGCTCCTTGGAAACCTTATGGGGCAGTTCTACTCTGTCCTATAGGGTCTCTATGAGTCGGAATCGACTCGATGGCAATGGGTATAAGAAATTCATTGCTGTCAATTTAAGAAATATGTTTATGAATTATTTCAAAGTCCTCATTATGAGGCTGTTTGGAGAAATATATTTATCTTATAATGTCAGAATAGTTGTTCTTTCAGTTAATCGTGTGATTTTATTTTCAAACGCTCTATAATTATTTTACTGAGCTTGTCTTCCTATTCAGATTACTGCTAAATATTCAGAGGCAAATTAATGTCTCACCTTGAGAATATGTTTACTTCACTTATTTATTTCTATTTTAGATACATTCCTATCTCTTTTGTTTTCTTGTTTCTCGTTTACCTATATCCTTTTATAGCTAGTTTTCACAAAACTCTGCTGTATGTCAGATATCTTATAAAACCAAAAAAATCCATTGCTGTCCAGTCAATTCTGACTCCTAGGAACCCTATAGGACAAAGTAGAACAGCCTCATAGGATTTCCAAGGCTATAAATCTTTACAGAAGCACAGTGTCACATCTTTCTCCCATGGAGTGGCTAGTGGGTTTGAACTGCAGACTTTTTGGTTAGCAGCCGAGTGCTTTAACCACTGTGCTACCAGGGCTCCATCAGATATCGTTATACGCTCCCCTAAATATTTTCTAGATCAAAGAAGGATATACATAAACAAATATAAAACATTACACGACTTTGGGAAACTGTATTGATCTCTCTGAACCAGCTCTATCATTTTGCAGTGAGGAAAGTCAGACTACATTGATTTCTCCAGCACGTTTCAGATTTAGTAAGTTATTAGGGATAGGTTCCAAGGACAATGATTGGTTCCGCACTAAGGGATTGAGATAAGGGGGCCATTCAGTTAGTGAGTGTTTCAGCCAGCACATCAGAAGTGGTAAGAGGAAGATAACATTAATTAAGATGCAGTGCCTGCTCAGAGTGCTTAGATACTTATTAGGAAAAAATAAAGCACACAATTAGGAAACCTAGGAACAAAAGCATATTTGGCAGATACTATCAGATCATGTTGTTAGCGGCCATCAATTTCGCCCCTGATTCATGGTGACCACATGCACAATGGAACAAAACCTTCCTTGTCCTGAGCCATAGCCATTATCAGTTGTGGATATAACTGCTGTGATCCATAGGGTTTTCATGGGCTGATTTTTGGAAGCAGATCACCAAGATTTCCTTCCTACTCTATCTTAGTCTGGACGCTCCACTGAAACCTGTTCAGCCTTATGGCAACAAGGAAGCATCCACTGACAGAAGAGTAATGGCTATGCATGAGTCGCATTGGCCAGAATCTCATATATTGTTGTTAAGTGCCGTCATGGCAGTTCCGACTCATGGCGACCCTATGTACAACAGAAAGAAACACTGCCCGGTTCGGCTCCCACGTGGAAGGTGAGAATTCTACCACTGAACTACCAATGTCCCCATTGGATAGTATGCTATCATAAGCTGAACAATTAGGCTGCAGAACTACTAAAAATAAGATTGTTCCCCTTGTAATGCAATCCTTTTATATCTGAAGGTTTGGCCACTCCAAGCTTCCCTTAAAATATTGGTTGAACAATATGATAAACCTAATTAACATCATTGAAGTGTACATGTAAAGATTGTTGAAATGACAATTGATTTGTTATGTGTATATATTTACCACAATAAAAGAAATGAAAATTTTCAGATCCAACTACCCTTCCCCAACCCCTGTGCTGGATTCTAAACAATTCAAAACACTTTCCTGAGAAGCTTTCTAAGTATCAAGCATTCTGCATCAGTGGGTAGGTTAAATGGCTCCTCTCTGAAGGGAGATGAGGAGCCAAGGCCCTTCTAAGTCTTAGTCAGCTGTGCTCTTTGACTATTAGATGTCTTTTTCAATCTATTACAGAGGCAGTCTGCATAACAGGCACACTTCAGAGATCTCAAACTTAAGAAAGTTGTCTCCTTCCTCAGCTGATGTCAATTTCCTCCAGGGAAAGCTGACACGGTGCTACTCATCATTTAACTGGACAGAATAATTCACTACAGTGAGCTTTCCTTTTTAATGCCTGTCTTTGAGCATCCATCACCCAACCTGTCTTAAGATTCAAGCAAAGAAATCTTTGTTCCCTCATTTTTGAAAACACAATAGATCAGCTGTAGTCAAATAAACATTGAATGGAGGCTAAAGATACAGCACTTTCGGTACACCTAATAACTTGTATTATTATTTATTTAACTTTTTTTTTTTTTTTTAGTTTTCCACTTTGTACTCATTTCTAAGCAAAGTAGTTAGAGTAAAATTCTATAGAATAGTCAAAGAATTGCCCCAAACATCAGTAGACCTGGAAAAGGTGTGCAAGCTGAACTCCTGGCTCATAGGCCTTTTCAGCAGTTTCCTTTTGTGGGCATTCTAGCTGGACCACCTTAACAGTGACAATGCAGAAAGTGTGAAAATGTGAGACTGCTTTTTGCTTAGGCCAAGCTTCACTAGAGCATGTGGACATTTGAGTTGCATTTTGAATCTCTCATTACCAGAAAAATAAGTTTGGAAGGGCCTTGGGTCCCAGATTGTGGTAATAAAATGATAGTATTTTATTTTTTCTGTTGTTATGGTCTTTATATAAAAAGACATAATAACCTTCTGTTGACTTCTGGATGTCCTGTTGGTGCGAAGATTTCAACACTATTAATAACTATCAGGAGCCCTGGTGGTGCAGTAGTTAACGGCTCAACTGCTAACCAAAAGATCAGCAGTTTGAATTCACCAGCTGCTCCTTGGAAACCCTATGGAGCAGTTCTACTCTGTCCTATAGTGTCGCTAGGAGTCAGAGTCGACTTGATGGCAGTGGGTTTGGTTTTGGCTTTTGGTAATAAGCATCAATACTATGACAACTTTGTATAAAAAAAATCACAAAAAACTTTTTTGAGCATTACTTTTTTTTATTATTCACATATCTGCCTTGCAGTTTAATGTAGGAGTTAAGAGTACACGTCTTAAAGTCACATTGGCCCAGTTCAAGTCTAAGTTTTGGTTTTTATTGATGGTGAGATCTTCAGGAAGCTATATAACCTCTCTGTTCCTCAGTTTCCACATTGTTAAAATAGTGTTGATAATGATGATAGTACTGACCTTCTAGGGCTGGTGTGGTGATTACACATGTTAACACACATAAAGTACTTAGAAGAATGTTTGGCAACATAGTGCTCATACGTAATTGTTATCTTAGTGAATACTGATGGTCATTTCATGCAGTGACAGTGAGCCACAAAATAGTTAAAACATCAGTAAACCAGGTAATTGCTTTTAAATTTGTGTGCTGTCACAGTTTGCACAGTATTTGACTGAGAGTTTCCCAAAATATGTGTCAAAAATTGTCTAAATGTAGATTCTAATCAAAAGTTGGATATGAAATAGAATGACCTGAAGAGATAATGTTTATCTTTTATGTTTCTTCACTTTTCTAACTCCTCATCATAGTGTGGAATCTTTACTTTTTAAATCCGAAAATACAAAGTGCATATATATTTTACTCCAAAATAATTATGAACCAATCATAGATTCTGAGAATATGGGATAGGATATTTATTTCCTGAGGCTTTATGTCAAAAAAGGTCATCTTAGTCATCTAGTACTGCTCTAACAGAAATACCACTAATGGATGGCTTTAACAAAGAGAAGTTTATTTCCTTACAGTAAAGTAGGTTAAAAGTCCAAATTCAGGGCACCGGCTCCAGGGGAAGCCTTTCTCTCTCTGTCAGCTCTGGAGGAAGGTCCTTGTCATCAGTCTTCCCTTGGTCTGGGAGCATCTCAGCGCATGAACCTCAGGTCCAAAGGACATGATCTGCTCCCAGTGCTGCTTTCTTGATGATATGAGGTCCCCATCTCTCTGCTTGTTTCTCTTTCCTTTTATCTCTTGTAAGATAAAAGGTGGTGCAGGCCACACCCCAGGGAAAATCCCTTTACATTGGATCAGGGATGTGACTTTAGTAAGGGCCTTACAATCCCACCCTAATCTTTAACATAAAATTACGATCACAGAATGGAGGACAACCACACAATACTGGGAATCATGGCCCAGCCAAATTGATACACACATTTTTGTGGGACATAATTCAATCCATGACCAGGTCCTATTTCATAACTAAAATTACATAATTTTTATATTTTAAAATATTTAAAAATATCAAAATCTACAAAATCGAAGTCAGACTTTCCAAAAAAATCCTTTATTTTCAGATTCATTTTACTCTGTTACTACTGATCTCATGAGGGGGTGACATAATATGTGATTAGATTTTTGTTTCTTATTTTTTGTTTGTTTGCTTTTCAGAAATATCTCCCCTCTCCCAAATGTCACTGTTTCTGGCCTAAAACCTCTAACGTCATGAACATAAGTCTAAGATATTTGTAACAGCTAAAAATAAAAACCATTAAAGAAATAATACAGGTAGAGTACATAACACAATATCAGCAAATGAGATCTTATGTTTTCCTTGTCTCAAGAAAAAATGCTCAGAAGAGAACACTGATTTGCAATGGCAGCAAGAAGCTCAGGGTTTACCTACGGTTCATTCTGAGTATTTATTATATATTTCTTTCTGGTAACTATAAAAAAGACAGAGACAAACCCCTTGTTTTGCTCATTTTTGTATTTTTTTTTTGAGATTAAGAAACCTTGGCTAAATAGCCTGGTCTTTTTTTCACATGTTCTCATTCCTTACTGAGATACTCTGTTTTTCTAATTTATGTTGACATTCTGGACAACGACTCTTAGCCATTCTGAAAATAGCACCAATGACCTTCAGTTTACATGTCATTTGTTCATAGTACAAATTATCAAAATTTAGAAGACTAAAGGAAGAGGCTATTTCTGAATTACATACCATATATTGTGATATTAAGGAAGAAATGGGAGTTTTCCTTTTCCCCAATTTAAATGGTCTAACAAGCTGTGTAAAATAAAGGAATCTTTCATTAGGTAGGTAGTTTCAAAAAAATTAAATCATGGTATGTAGATCATAGCCTAGGTTATTGTAAACTTTGAATGAGACAGTTCATATAAAACACTAAAAAATACCAATAAAATAATTATTTAATGAATATAAGCTTTAATAACACTATTACTGATAGTAATGATAATGAGATTTGGATCAGGGAGTTCATCATACCATTTAAATGTAAAAGAAAATGTGTAAGATCCAGAGACACATTTACTTTGACTTTACTGGAAAAAAAATTAAAGCAAACATGACTAATACCAGCAGTAACCCTTGCTTTATGCGAACATTAATTGCATTGGGAAGAGAACCAAGGGATATCAGAGGGACTAGCTACTTCAGCTCCTGATGTTTCTGAGACTGCTTTGATAGTTTGTTATCAGGTAAGTACAGAGATCTCCTGTTTTGAAGCAAATCCTCAAACACAATGCTGGAAGAGCAAACGAAGAGAATTCTAACATACCAGAGCTCCAACATACCAGAGCTCCAACACAGCTTGAGGACAAAGAAAATGTGGGGATAGATTGGCTATACCTTTCTTCAATAATTTAGAAAGTTTATTTCCTACAGATTCTGTTCAGTTATTTTTCTGCTTAGCAAATCATTTGAAGCTTATCTTTGAGCTATTTGCAGGGTGACTATTTGGTGAGTGCATGGAGTGTTTGTATGCATATGGTTGGTGGTTGGTTTTTGGTGGAAACAGTTATTTGCTTATTTGCCACCTGCTGAAAATATTTGGAGTAATCATAGGACAAAAGGGAAAGAAAATAAAAATGGTATTAAATTCTAAAGGAAATTCTTTAGGAAAGGAAATTTCTAGTGCATATTGAATTCCACCTTGTGCTTTCCAAAAAATGTGGTACTGGCAAGCTACTTCAACTCTTTTAATACTGACAGAGACAGCAATGATTGCTATTTCTTTTTTGCTTATAAACCAAGTATTATAACCAAAGGAATATGTGTAGGATACAGAGGCAAGAAAATATGGCTCAAAAAAAAGTTTGGATTTGAAAGATGATAAGGATTAAGTAGGTTTAAAAAATGTCCAAATAAATTGACAAACAAATAAAAGCTTGCTCCTTCTGCTACTTCTTTCATTTAAGAAGAAAATTTATGGACTTCCAGCAAAATGGCGCTCTAGGCAGAAGCACCATGCTGTCCCTCCATAGCAAAGATCCAAAAAACTAAGCCGAACAGAGAAAACAACAATCCTGAAACCCTAAAACATCAAATGAAGAGAGAAAAAACTCATCCAAGCACCAAATGGAGTGAGAAAACTGACAGAGAATGGAGAGCCAGGAGAGATTCATGCAGCGGTCCCTTATCAGCTAATGCAGCTCGGATCTGCCATCTTGGACTCCTATTGGAGACCAGCAAACTGGGGGTATAAGAAAGCAGCTTCACGGAGCTTCCAGCGGAAGACAAAACAACAGGTAATTTGTGACATATGCTTTCCCACGCCCCACCCTTCTTCACCCCCACTTGGCCTCCTCTGAGTCCCGAGGACACAGTCTCTTGCCCGGGAAGCACTGGCTCATTGGATTCCACCAGCCCACACTAGCTGGCTCTCTGAGTGCCATTTGTTGGCTGCAGGTATTGCTTTTTTTCCACTTCTTTTGATTTATTCCTTACCTCTCACCACCTCCCCCTCCTTTCACTCCAATACCTGGCTCTGTGTGCCATCCTTGCTTCTTCCTGAGGGGCTGCGGAGCTCCGTTCGAAGGTACAGCTGCTTCCCGGTCTGGGCTGCAATGCAGGTGGGATCGTGGGGCTTTTCTTTGTTTGTTTGTTTTGAATTGTTTGTTTGTTTTCTTTTCCTTTTCTTGAGTTGGGAGCCCGTTCTGGCCAGGTGGTGCTGCATGGCTTGGAACCAATCCCTTCATCTTGTGCAGAGGGCAGAGAGATCCTTCAGGGCATTTCTTTTTTCAATGTTTTTTTTTTTTTTCTGTTTTTTTCAGAGCTTTTCTTGTTCTTTTTTTTTTAATTTGTTTTGTTTTCTTTTCCCTCTTTTTTCCCTTTTTGTCTCTCTTCATTACTCAGTTCTCATCTCTCTATATCTTCCTTCTCTTTCTGTTCCATGAATACCTGGCTTGTATACCTCTATGCCTTCTAGATAGGCTGCACTACAACACCTGAGAACAACTTCCCCAGACCTCATAGCCGCACTGGTGGGATTCTTGGGAACTTTGTTGTTCTTTTCCCTTTCTGATTTTTATTTATTCATTCTTTTCTCCTCATTTTTTTTTTTCATTCTTCTTCCCCATTTTGTTTTTCTCCATTTCATAGTCTCTCATCTCTCCACTCCAACAGCAAGCTCCCCTAGCATTGTTTCTTTCTATGTATGTTTTTGGCTCCTATTCCTCTCTCCTCTCTCCCATATCCATCTTAGCTCCACACATAACAATCTCCCTGCTACATCCTGCCTACCTGCACTATGTACATAACATCACACCACCAAGCAGCACAGGCACAGACTACTGGAACCTGCCCTGCACTGATTAATGACCTACCCTGGTAGTTATAGTAAGTGCCACAAACAACCCATCCCAGTAACTCCTCTTCACCTAGACCTGCCTGCCATACCGTATCGGAGTGAATGACCCTGCCAGTTGGAGAAGGAGGCGAAAAGTATTGTGCCCACAGATGAGCAAACAACAAAGAACACACAGTCTGCCTGCTCAGACATAGTCAAATTAAAAAAAAGGGATGAAACAAACAAATCTACAATCAATAAACGAGAAAAATAAATACTGAAAGCCCCAAAGACAGCAAAAATATCAAAATATTTACAAAAACAGGACAGGATGGTTCCACTAGGCATCCAAAATAAAACACCAGATGACTTTCCAGTGGAAGAAAGGGCACTAGATCTACCTTATAGGGAATTCAAATCTCTAATACTCCAAATTCTCCAAGAGCTGAAGCAAAAAGCATACAAAAATAGGAAAAAATAGACAAATTCATGGAAAATACAGACAAAAAATTGGAAGAATTCAATAAGATAATGCAGGAACAAAATTCCAAAATAAATTCACAACTAGAAATTATACAAAAAGAACAATTGGAAATCCAAAAGATAAACAACAAGATTTCTGAAATGGACAGTGCCGTAGAAGGACTGAGTGGCAGATTTGAAATGGTGGAAGACAGGCTCAGTGGAATTGAAGACAAACACTTGTATACAACTCTGTTTGAGGAAAACTCAGAAAAAAGAACAAAGAAAAATGAAGAGATCCTGAGAGTTACGTAGGATACAATCAAAAGCAAAAATTTTTGAGTGATTGGACCTCCAGAACAGGGGAGAAAACAGAAAACACACAGCAGATCACTGAAGAACTGCTGACAGAAAACTTCCCCAATATCATGAATGATGAAAAGCTGGCCATCAAAGAAGCTCAATGAACCTCATATACGATATACCCAAAAGAAAATCACCAAGGCATATCATAATCACACTTGCCAAAACCAAAGACAAACAAAGAATCCTGAGAGCAGCTCATGAAAAACAAGAAGTCACATACAGAGGAAAAACACTAAGACTAAGCGCAGATTATTCAGCAGAAACCATACAGGCAAGAAGGCAATGGGATGACATATATAAAATCTTGAAAGAAAAGAATTTCCAGCCAAGAATAATATATCCTGCAAAAATCTCATTCAGATATGATGATGAAATTATGTCATTTACAGATAAAGAGAAATTAAGGGGATATGTAAAAACCAAACCAAACTTACAAGAAATATTAAAGGGAGTTCTTTGATCTGAGAACAAACAACTTCAGCTCACAGGCAAAATCTAGGATGCAGGGTCGTACCAGCCAGATACCAATCTAGGAAATGAACACTCAAGAACTATCCAAAACCAGAAGAAATACAAAAGGGAATCAGAGCAGTTAATCACTAAATGACAAAAACATCAGAACAATAAAAGAGGGAATAAATGGCATAGGTATAGAACCTTCTAATGGAGAGGAAGGCAAGGCAATACCAACTAATGGTAGACTGCTTCAAACTTAGAAAGATAAAGGTAAAATTCATAGCAATCACAAAGAAAGTTAACAAACATACT
>NW_004443991.1:5689898-5715809 GCF_000243295.1 Trichechus manatus latirostris | reverse complement strand
TGGAAGAGCGTAGTCGATGTCACTGAACTGTGCATGTAGAAATTTTTGAAATGGTGTATCTTTGGCTATGTATATTTTCACCAAAAAAAAAAAAAGTTCGAGAAGGGAGATGGTTGACATGTTGTAGGGTTGTTAATCAGTGTCATAAAACAATTTATGTGTACTACTATTTTATGAGAAACTATTTGTTCTGTAAGCCTTCACCTGAAGTACAATAAAAAAGAAGTATCAAAAAAAAAAGAAAATTTGCATGTGTTTACTCTGATAAATCAAGAACCCAAAGTTCTTTTCCCATTGTTAATTCAGTTAATCAAACCCCGAACACTGACCATGAGGTAAGTATTTAAGTGTATATAAACATGAATTTAGACACAAGTTTAACACTCTTCTCTAGGTAGCTGTGTGACCTCTGGTAAGTTCTTTTAACTCTCTGAATCCTCTTTTTTTTTATATGTAAAGTGAGGATATTATCACAAACCTAACTGGGTTGGTTAATGTTTAACATGATACCACATGAAGCCTATCATATGTTAGAAACAGTAGAAGCTGGTCAACTACTGATAGTTACACATGCACACACACATGCACACACACACACACATACACCTCACAATCAAGAAGCTTGACTAGGAAATGATAAAACAAAAATCTATTGATAATAGATAATCCAAGAGCCACGAAATTTAAACAAGTCCTGTAATCGAGAGACACCAACTACCAATGACATTGCTGTAACTCTATTGACAAAGACTGAACTCATCTTTGATTATTTTCCTAATACGAGTTAACACATCTCATTTGTGCCCTTTTTTAGCTAGTTTGGAATAAGTTTCTGTCATGTACCAAATTAAAAATGCACAAATGATAAACCTTGTTCATAGAATTTTTTTGTGAGATTTCAATACCACACTGGTTCGGAGGCTAAAAAAAAACAGAAAAAAAAAGTTGAAAAAACAGTCATGCAAGACCAAGTCCCCATTAGGTTCTTGTTTCTCTTCTACAATATTTATCTAAGCTTGGATATTTTCCATTAAAGAGACTTTGCTGCCTCCAGAAGCAGCACTTTCCATTTTTGAACAGCTCTGATAATTTTATTTATTTTTTCTCCCTCATTCCCTTCTTAATATACTGCACCAAAAAAAAAAAAAAAAGAATATATATATGTATGACAGGCACCGTGCTAGACTCTAAAAATATGTAAGCATAATTAATTCAGTCTCTATATCATCAAATGGAGAGTCCACTGGAGCAAAGTCACATTAAGCATCCTATTATATGTATACTGAATGTTGGAAAACAAGTAATTATATTACTTCTACTTGGAAGTTCATTAAATATTGAGTCCATTCATCAATATTCCCTGATAATTTATTAATTTAATATTAATTTAAATACTCTAAATCTTTTTGTTTGTTTACTTTATCTTGGGATTGATAAAGTTTTAGAATTCAGAAATATAGAATCTTGATTAATTTAAAAGTCTCATTAACATACGTTAATTTAAAAATAAAACTACAAGATATCAGAGCTACTAGGTAAGATGACATTTTGAAAATGAATATTTTTGTATTTAAAACAGAGCTGATATCATCGAAGCCACAGCAGACATGAGTGTCAAGAACCATATATTCTTAACATTATTGTAATGTCCACTATATAAATGTTGTTTATAAACTGGAGTTACATGGAGGATAATTTTACTGGTAATTTCTTATATAAATCCCCACTGAGTTGAAAAAAAGCTGTAGAAGATACAGTGACACCACATAAAGTATTCATCTTCTTCAGGATGCTTATGGGGCCTACAAAATGTAAATTTCTCATTTTTCTGACACTAATTACACTCTTTCTGGATTAGCCAATGACTCTGTTTCTCCTTTTATTTTGTACCAAGATACATATAGCTAAGAAGTATACCATCAACTTTCTACCATAGAAATAAAGAGGAAGGATGTAATTCCAATTCACTCATTTTGTCTTCTGTAAATGTGTGATAAAAAATGTACACTAAAAATAATGTTCAGAGCTTCTCTGTGAATTTAATTAGAACTTGGCTCACCTACTGCCTCTTAAAGTATTAATTTAAAAAAATGCAACTTGAACAAAATATTTCAGAGTTTCCTTCTCTATTCTTAAAATATTTTAAAACTTATAATAACTTTTACTTGGTTAATACCCTGCTTATTTGTCTGTCTACCTACTGTCATCCTTCAGGAATTCTCCCCAAATTGAATCATCTCACAGTTTTATTACCCTCCTCCAAACTTCTAAAATGGCTATCATAGGTACAATTAGTTTGGGAGTTAATAAGTCAATAACACTTACCACGTCTTGTATTATTGTTTTGAAATATAGTTAATCATACAATGTAATCTAACTATACCTTCATTTATGTCTTATTTTTCCCAGTTAGATATGGGCCCTGAGAATAAGGGAAAGACTTTTATTTATTAATATTCCCCAAATTTACTACATTATTGCAAAGTGTATAGTTAGACTTCTAAAATATTGATTAATTAAAGGATTGAATGAATGTTGGGTTGATTAATGATATTTTTATGAAAATGAATTACTATATGAACATTACTATATAGACATCACAACATAAACTCCCTGGACTTAGTTTTCTCCCTCATATAATATGAAGTTTAAAATAGATGTGTTTTAAGTTACCACTAACAGCTGCTATTCGATTATCCTAGCATTTATAATAACTCACATAACATACAGCTCTAAGGCAAAAGAAAGAGACAAAATGTTGTGTTAAAGTTAGCCCAGCTTTCTACAATGGCTTCAGCAAAGTGTATTTTTAGAAGCACTATAAAGATTTGGTCAACTTGATATTTGAAGACCATAATAATAGGCACACATTATAAACAAGTCAATTAAAACCTTACTTTAGCTACTCTTAAACAGAATTTGCAGATGTGAAACGAAAGAAGTTTCTAGTCAGTTGCAAATTACTATTGCCCTTGTTGTCATGATAATAATAAAGTTGATTAAGACAATTTATATTGTTTGTAAAGTCATTTTATTCAAAAAGACTTTGTTTCAATGGTTCTAGACATACCCACAAGCATAATTTATGACACAACACAACATCATTACTCCTTTCCACCCATACCAATCACATTATTGTTTCATAGCAGATAAAAGAAAAAAAAATTGAAAAAGCATCACGTTATCTTTATTTCCTAGCAATGTGTTCCATGTTCTGATTGCACCAATAAAAAGATAAAGTGCTTTAGTCATTGATTCGTGACCTATGTGGCTATTTTAATTTTTTTTTTTTTTTTTTTTTGCACTATCTCCATATGCCACCAGATGGGATTACTGACGACACAACATCGATCAAAAGAAAACCTCTAGATGCGAAGCAGGGCTATGAATCCAGGCAAGTTCCATCCACTTGTGCACTTGAGGCTGATTACAAATGTGAGTACTAGAGCCTGTGTAGAAACAGCATGGCAGTGTTTTATAAAATAGCATCCCTCAAACCTTTTTAATTTAACAAAGAGGCAACCTATCACCTTTTCTTGAGAGTATATTTATAAGTGGATTTTAACTTGAATAACTGGCATGCAATAATGGTAATTGCCTCCTCTTATCCAGATGGGTTGTTTTTTGAATGACTAATACACTGTTTTAAACCTCAGGGTGTAGTCAATACAGCACTCAGGTGGCACATTCTAAAATAAATAATGTGTCAAGTATACAGGTCTAAACACATAAATAGAGGCTCTGTATGAACTGCCTACAAACAGCATATTTCAAAAATGAGTATGTATGTCATATTTTCTTGTGCAGATTTAAGTTTACAATGCACAGTTGAGCTAACCAATGTAGGTGCTTTACATCTATTTCAACAGAACTCTAGTAAAGGCTAGCATCATTCATGCATTGGATCAATTACATAGTTATGACCAGTCTCCAACTGGTTTGTAAGAAGGAGTTATTTTCTACTTGACAGCAGAGGATTTTTTTTTTTTTTTTTGGTTTTATGGTTTAATCTGGAGCCTTGGTGGCACAATGGTTAAAAGCTTGCCTGCTAACCAAAAGGTTGGCAGTTCGAATTCACCAGCTGCTCCTTGGAAACCCTATGGGAAAGTTCTACTCTGTCCTCTAGGGTTGCTATGAGTCAGAATTGACTTGAAGGCAACGAGTTTGGTTTTTGATTTTATAGTTTAATCTAGGGAATTCAACTGAGTCTCAAACAATAATCACAAATCAATGAACACAATCAAGCGTGAAAAAATTAGTCTTACATTGGAGAGTATTTTGGAGGGAATTTATGCTCCTTACCTCTAAGTAGTGTAGTGTGTATATCCTAAGAACACAGACTAAAACGTCCTACAAAAGCACAGTACAATTACCAAACTCAAAAAATTTAACGTGGATAAAATGTTATTCACAGTCCACAGTTAATTTTTTTTTCCCAATAAAGTGCTTTATAGCTTTTATTCTCCCTCTGGTACAATATCCAACAGAGGATCACTCATTGTGTTTAGTTGGTTTATCTCTACAGTAATTTTAATTTGGAAGTGCTCCTCAGCCTTTCTTTATCTTGCCTGTCCTGGACATTTTTTAGGAGTGGAATGCCTTGATTTTATGTTTGTTGGATGTTTTCTCAGGATTTGATTCAAGTTATGCATTTTAAGGAGGAATACCACAGATATAATATTGTATTATTGTCAATGTTGTTGATTACACAGCTAAGGTAGTTTACCTCAGGTTTTGCACTATAAATTTACAATTTTTCCTCCAGTAGTTAGTAAGTATTTTGGAATGAAATTCTTTGATGATAACATCTGGTCCTGGTCTCATGGGGAGAATTCTGAGTATTTCATCATTAAGTTTGAAGCTTGCTGCTTTTGTTTTGTTTTGTTTTGTAGAAATTCTTTATCAGATTTCAGAAATTTTCTTCAATTTTTACTTTCCTAACAATTTACAAAATGGCATATTGCATGAGGTAAATCTGCCACAAAAGACTTCTTTAAAGTATTAAAAAGCAAAGATGTCACTTTGAGAATAAAGTGTACCTCACCCAAACCATAGTATTTTCGTTCACCTCAAGTGCATGTGAAAAGTAGACAATGAATAAGGAAGACCTAAGAATAATCGATGCCTTTGAGTTATGGTGTTGGTGATGAATAATGAGTATATCATGGACTGGCAGAAGAATGAACAAATTTGTCTTGGAAGAAGTACAGACAGAATGCTCCTTAGAAGTGAGGATGGCTAGACTTCGCCTCATGTACTTTGGACATGTTATCAGGAGGGACCAGTCCCTGGAGAAGGACATCATGCTTAGTAAAGTAGAGGGTCAGCAAAAGAAAGGGAAACCTTCAACAAGATGGGTTGACACAGTGGCTGCAACAATGGGCTCAAGAATAGCAATGATTGTGAAGATGCCGCAGGACCGGGCAGTATTTCATTCTGTTGTACATGAGGTTGCTGTGAGTCAGAACCAACTCAATGGCACCTAACAACAACAAAGAATTTACAATATACATTTTGAATTATGTATTAGTTTCCTATTGCTGCATAACAAATTACCACACAGCTTCAAACTATACTAAGTAATTTGCTCACAATTCTGTAGGTCTAAGTTCTGGCACAACAAGACTGAGTTCTCTTAGGATAACACATGGCTAAAATTAAGGTGTCAGTCAGGCTCAGTACTTGTCTGTTGTTGTTGGAGTGGGCTCTACTCATGGCATTCCCATGTACAATGGAACTAAATACTTCTTGGTCCTATGCCATACCCATGATCTGTTGGCAATTGGACCATTTTGATCTATATAGTGCTTTCATTAGCTGATTTTCAGGAGTAGATCACCAGGCCTGTCTTCCTAGTTCATCTTAGTCAGGAAGCTCCACTGAAACCTGTTCAGCATCATAGCTGCATGCAAGCCTTCACTGACAGATGGGTAATGGCTGCACATGAGGTGCATTGGCAGGGAAATTAAACTCATGGTAGGTGAGAGATGTACCACTGAATAACCACTGCCACCATGCTTATCTTTAGGCTATAAGGAATATCTACTTTGAAGCTCATTCAAGTTTTGGGAAGTAACAATTGCTTCAGCTATATAACTGGGGTTCAGTTCCCTTGACAACTGTCAGTTGCTTTCAATTCCTTCAGGTTGCCTGAATTCCTTGCCAAGAGCCCTCTCCCTCTTCAAGTAAGCAATGACCCTTTGAATCCTTCTCATGCATTGAATACCTGATTGCCTATATTAGTGACCTGTAAACCTAGATTTAAAGGACTCATATGATTAGATCAGGCTCATCCAGGTAATCTTCTTACAGTAAGGTCAACTGATTTGGGACCTCAATCACTTCTGTAAAATCCTTCCTTAACAACGCTGAGAATAATTTGATTGGATAAGTGGAAGAAGGTGTGTGTACACCAAAGACTGGGAAACTTGGGGGTCATTTTCCAATTTTTCCTATCCCAAATTACATTGTCTCTCCCTCCCCACTTCTATTTAGATGATTACACTGTTTCTTACCTATGTATGTATTTGAATAAATTATACTGGTTTTTCAATATTAAAACCAATATATCACATTCCTTATCATTTTTACCTATTGGTAGAATTGACTTGCTAAAATTTCTATCATATTTGCTAAGATAATTTCTAAGATATGTTCATGAAAGACATGATTCTATGGTTTTCTGTTTCTATAACTTTTCAAGACCTAATTATTTTCTGCTTTGAATTTTTTTTTTTTTTTTTTTTTTGATACCATGTGTCTTGATGAATGGAATGCATACTGAATCTTTAAATGTGTTTCAATTTTGGGCAGGTACTATGGATTTTTTTCTTGTCTCATCTCACCTATCCTACCCTCAGAGTCCAGTGTCCCACTAATTTTACCCACCCCCCCGGAGACCAGTAGAACATGTGTCCAAAAAATTTGTATCAAAATCCATATTTTTCATACCAAAAACATGGATTTAGCACCACCTCATACAATACCATGTAAAAACAGTTATTTTCAGTACACACTGTTTTTTTTTCCATTTCAAACTGTCATACAGATCTCCACCTGCCAGCAGCATGTAGTATCAATGGGAAAGCAACTTCCCAATACACCCCAGATGCAGGAAAAAGTGGGCAAAAGTACATCCCAACAATCATGAAAAGGAGAAGTTATTTTCAAGTTGTGGGTTCAGGAGATGCTGTCTCCATCTCGAATTTTGGCATTGCTCACTCTTCTGCTTTTGGGGGAAGCTGGGAAATGGCTAGTATTATTTCTTACATAAATGATTGGAAGAAATTACCAGTGAAGCCATATTGGTTTGAAGATTTCTCTTAGTGGGTATTTTTTTTAACTATAGATCCAACTTCTAAAATATATATAGGAAAATTGTGATTTTCTTTTTGTTTCAATTATAATAAAACAACATACTGGGAACTGTCAATTTAAAGTGATCTTTTCAAATATTATATTAATATCACTGGGCTTTGTAGGGCTGTTTTTCGTTTATGCTCTTGGTAGGGTATTTCTCTCATTAATATTTTTGCTATAGTACTATATATTTTTTTAATCAATATTTTAATTGATTTTGCTTTTATGGTACGTTGGTATCCATTTTAATAAAATTCTAGTCTCTATTTTATAACATCCTTCTTACTATTTCTTTTGGGTTTATTAACTTTTTTTTAAATTTCTTAAGATGAATCCTTAGATATTGATTTTCAGCCTTCCTTACTTTCTAATAGGGATGTTTACATCTACAAATTTCCCACAAGTTATAGTTTTATCTAAATCCCACAAGGTTTGATGTGTTGTAGTTCCATTTTTATTCAGTTGAAAGTATGTCCTAATTTTCTGTTTGATTTCTTCTTTGACTGGTGAATCATTTCACAGTGTCTCATTTAATTTCCAAACAGCTGAAGATTTTCCAGTTATCTTGTGTGCTATGAATTTTTAGATTATTTCAGTGTAGTTAGAAAACTTTTAAATTATTTAAGTTATTTGAAACATGTTATAGCTTATGGTCAGTTTTGGTAAATATTCCATATATAATAAAAAAAATCTGTATTTTCTTATTGTTTAATGCAGTATTCTGTATTTTTTAATTAGATAAAATTTGTTAACGTACTGTTTAGTTATGTTTATCTTTACTAATTTTTTTGTTGTTTAATTTTATCTGCCATTGAGGGATATATGTTAACTTCTTCCAATTTTATTGTGAATTTGTCTTTTTTATCATTGCCCATATTTAATTTATATACATATATGTATATATTTATATTTTATTTGTATATTATATATTTGGAAGCTATGTTATAAGGTTCACAAAAGTTTTATATTGTTATGTTTTCTTGGCAGATTGACTTTTTTCATTGTGAAATGTCCCTCTTCATTTCCAGTAATGCTTACCTTAAACTCTATCCTGTCTGAAATCAATAACTATACAAACTTTCTTTTAGTTTGTGTTTGCAGTATACATCCTTTTCCATTCTTGCATCTTCAACTTTCTATTTCCTTATACATATTATATCCATTTGGCAATATTTCATTAAGTTTTTCTTTTCTCTTTTTTTTTCAATTTTTCAATTTAATTTAAAATTCTTAATATTTTAATTAGGTTATTTATATTCAAAGTAATTTTTGATATATAGGTCTTCATGACTGGCATGTTACTACTTAATCTCTTATTTGGACCACTTGTTTCATGTTTCTTTATCTCTCCTTGCTTGTATACTTTGATTAATTTTTTTTTAATTATACAACTTTTACATACTTGCTCATTAGTTCTACAATTTATTTCAAAATTATTTTAGTGACACCCTAAAAATTACTACATTCTAACTTAAATAAGTGCTTTTTACTTCCCTGATATTGCTAGGAATTTAAGCATTTTAACTTCATTTTTTCACTTTTGTCTTTTGCATTATTGTTTTTGTGCATAAAGAATACATGTTCTTCCAGATATTCTCTCAATTATTGTTGTGCACATTCAATATTAAGGCTTATGAACCCATAGATTAGTTTGGAATCTATAGTTCTTTTTGTTCTTTAGTCTTTCTGGCATGCTAGTATTTCCCTCTGATAATTTTTTTTTCTGCTACAGAGAATTTCCTTTAGTATTAAACTGAGTACAGTTTTGATGGTTATGAATTCTCTGTACTTGCTTGGAAATATCAGTATTCAGCCTACATTCTGAAGCCTACATATTTTCCAGAGTTAAAAATCTAGATTGATTTCTATTCCTTGTTAACACTTTAAGAAATATTACTTAATTTTCTTCCACTTTCCATCATTTCTGTGGAGACACAATTTTCATTCCTACAGTTATTTCTTTGACAGTATTTATCTTTTCACTCTGTTTTTAAGTTGTGTTTATTTTTGGTAATAAGAAATTTTACTATGATGCTTCTAGTTTTTTTCTTTTTTTAGTATGTTATAATTCATTTGAAAACAGCAATTATAAACCCATTCCATGTTAACCTAAATGACCTGTATTTATGATAACTTATTATATTCTCCAAAATAAATGGAATTCATTAAGAAGAATGGCATTGTTTTACTTCTTTGCCAATAACAGATATTGGAAAACTGGGTTCCCATATGTCATGGATTGAAATGTGTCCCCCGGAAATATCTGTCAACTTGGCTGGATCATGATTCCAGTATTGTATGATTGTGTACCATTTAGTAAATCTGATGTGATTTCCTTATGTGTTGTAAACTCTATCACTATGATGAGGTTATACTGATGAGGTTTATAAGATTAGATAGTGTCTTACTCCAATCTCTTTTGAGATATAAAAGAGAGAAGCAAGCAGAGACACATGGGGACCTCATACCACCAAGAAAGCATTGCCAGGAGCAGAGTGCGACCTTTGGACCTGAGGTTCCTTGTCTGAGATGCTCCCAGACCAAAGGAAGACTGATGCATCACAAGGACCTTCCTCCAGAGCTTACAGAGAGAAAGCCTTCTCCTGGAACGGTTGCCCTGAATTTGGACTTGTAGCCTACTGGACTGTGACAGAATAAACTTCTCTTTGTTAAAGCCATCCACTTGTGGTATCTCTGTTATAGCAGCACTAGATGACCAAGACACCATATCTGTTGTCATATTTTGTTGTGTTTGCAGTGTATGAAGAAAATCTGGCTCACATAGATATGCAGTAGGGAGATGGTGGAGTACTTTAATAGCCTTTTCAAATTATAATAGATATTCATCTCTGATACTACTTCAAAACATGACAAATGCTCCTTTCTTAAATATTAATTGCATGTGGATTCTGAAGACATGTGAATGGACATTTAGTACAGTGTTACATTAAAATCTCCTATTTTCCATTTTGAAAGGATACTTCACCTATCCATGATTTTGAAACTCCATGCATTCATCATCTGGAAATTATTGGTTCACTGACTTATGCAGATCTTCCAAATGTTGACAATTTTATTGTAAAATAACAAAAAAAGTCATATTTTTAATATTACCACCAATCTCATCATAAAATTACTGATGTTTAAGAAGGTGCCAATCCTATCATGGCAGATATGAATTTTCCAAATATTATTTGCCTGAAAACAGGTATTTTTTTCAGTTGTCAGTAGTTTTCCTTAATATTCATAAAATGAATGCCAAATACCAATGTGTATTTGACCATACATTCTCTCTCTCTCTTTTTTTTTTAATTGCTGTGCTTTAAGTGAAAGTTTACAATTCAAGTTAGTCTCTCATACAAAAACGTAAACATACATTGTTTTATGACCCTAGTTGCCCTCTCTATACTGTGACAGCACACTCCTCCTTTCCACCCCTGACTTCCCATGTCCATTCAACCAGCTCCTGACACTCTGTGCCTTCTCATCTTGCCTCTGGACAGGAGCTACCCATTTAGTTTCATGTATCTACTTCAGCTAACAAGCACACTCTTCACGAGTATCATTTTATGTCCCATAGTCGAGTCTAAACCTTGTCTAAAGAGTTGGCCTCAGGAATGGTTTTAGTTTTGGACTAACAGAAAATCCAGCGGCCATGTCTTCCAGAGTCCCTCCACTTTCAATCAAACCATTAAGTCTGGTCTTTTTACTAGAATTTGAGTTCTGCACCCCACTTTTCTCCTGATCTGTCAGGGACTCTCTGTTGTGTTACCTGTCAGGGCAGTCACTGTGGTAGCTGGATACCATCTAGTTCTTCTGGTCTCAGGCTGATGAAGTCTCTGGTTTATGTGGCTCTTTCTGTCTCTTGGGCTAATACTTTCCTTGTGACTTTGTTGTTTTTCATTCTCCTTTACTCCAGGTGGGTTGGGACAAATTGGTGCATCTTAGCTGGCCGCTCACTAGCTTTTAAGACCCCAGAAGCTACTCAACAAAGTGAGATGCAGAACATTTTTTTAAAATACTTTGTTATGTCAAATGACCTAGATGTCCCCTGAAACCATGGTCCCCAGAACCCTGTCCCTCCTACTATGTCCAAGTGTTTGGTTGTATTCAGGAAACTTCTTAGCTTTAGTTTAGTCCCATTGTGCTGAATTCCCCTGTAGTGTGTTGCTGTCCTTCCCTTCACCTAAGATAATTCTTGTCTAATTTCTAGTTAGTGAATACCCGTCTGCCTCCTCCCCACCCTGGTAACCATCAAAGAATGTTTTCTTCTGTGTTTAAACCTTTTATTGAGTTCTTATAATAGTGGTCTTATACAATATTTGTCCTTCTTTGACTGACTAAATTCGCTCAACATAATGCCCTCCAGATTCCTCCATGTTATGTTTCACTGATTCATCATTATTCTTTATCCTTGCATAGTATTCTACTGAGTGAATATACCATAATTTGTTTATCCATTCATCCATTGATGGGCACCTAGGTTGTTTCCATCGTTTTGCTGTTGTGAACTGTGCTGCAGTGAACATAGATGTGCATATAGCTACTTGTGAGACAGCTCTATTTCTCTAGGATATATTCCAAGGAGGGGATTACTGGATCATACGGTACTTCTATTTCTAGCTTTTTAAGGAAGTACCAAATGGATTTCCAAAGTGGTTTTACCATTTTACATTCCCACCAACTGTGTATAAGTGTTCCAGTCTCTCTAGAACCTCTCCAACATTTATTATTTTGTGTTTTTTGGATTAATGCTAGCCTTGTTGAGGTGAGATGGTATCTCATTGCAGTTTTGATTTGCATTTCTTTAATGGCTAATGATCGTGAGCATTTCCTCATGTATCTGGTAGGCACCTGAATGTCTCCTTTGGTGAAGTGCATATCCTTTGCCCATTTTTTAATTGGGTTATTTGTCTTTTTTTGTTGAGCTTTTGCAGTATCTTACAGATTTTAGAGATTAGATGCTGATCAGATTTCTCGTAGCCAAAAATTTTTTCCCAGTCTGTAGGTTGTCTTTTAACTCTTTTGGTGAAGTCTTTTGATGAGCATAAGTGTTTTCATTTTTAGGATCTTCCAATTATCTAGTCTCTCTTTTGGTGTTTGTGCATTGTTACTTATGGTTCGTATTCTGTTTATGCCATGTATTAGGGCTCCTAGCGTTGTGACTATTTTTATTTCCATTATCTTTATAGTTTTTGATTTTATATTTAGGTCTTCAATCCATTTAGAGTTAATTTTTGTGCATGGTGTGAGGTATGGGTTTTGTTTCAGTTTTTTGCAGATGGATATCCAGTTATGCCAGCACCATTCGTTAAAGAGACTGTCTTTTCCCCAGTTAACAGACTTTGGGCCTTTGTCAAATATCAGCTGCTCATAGGTGGATGAATTTATGTATGTATTTTCAATTCTGTTCCATTGGTCTATGTGTCTGTTGTTGTACCAGTACCAGGCTGTTTTGACTACTGTGGCAGTATAATAGGTTCTAAAATCAGGCAATGTGAGGCCTCCCCTTTGTTAATCTTCTTCAGTACTGCTGACTTATCTAGAGCCTCTTCCCTTTCCATATGAAGTTGATGATTTGTTTCTTCATCTCATTAAAAAATGCCGGTGGAATTTTGATCAGGATTGCATTGTATCTGTAGGTAGCTTGGGGTAGAGTTGACATTTTTGCAATGTTAACTCTTCCTATCCATGAGCAAGGTATATTTTCCACTTTTTCAGGTTTCTTTTGATTTCTTGCAGTAGTGTCTTGTAGTTTTCATTGTATAGGTCTTTTACGTCTCTGGTTAGATTTATTCCTTAGTATTTTATCCTCTTGGGGGCTATTTTACATGGTATTGATTCAGTGATTTCCTCTTTGAAGTCCTTTTTGTTGGTGTGGAGGAATCCAACTGATCTCAGTGTGTTTATCTTGCATTATGATACATTGCTAAAATCCTCTATTAGTTTCAGTAGTTTTCTGTGGATTCTTTTGGGTTTTCTGTGTATAAAATCATATCATCTGCAAATAGAGATACTTTGACTTCTTCCTTACCAATTTGGATGCCCTTTATTTCTTTTTCTAGCCTAATTACTCTGGCTAGGACCTCCAGCACAATGTTGAATAAGAGTGGTAAAAGGGCATCCTTGTCTGGTTCCTGCTCTCAAGGGCAGTGCTTTCAAAATTTCTCCATTTAGGATGATGTTGGCTGTTGGCTTTGTATAAATGCCCTTAATTATGTTGAGGAATTTCCCTTCTATTCCTTTTTTGTTGAGAGTTTTTATCATGAATAGTTTTTGGACTTTGTCAAATGACTTTTCTGCATCGATTGATAAGATCATGTGATTCTTGTCTTTTGTTTTATTAATGGGATGGATTACATTGATTGTTTTTCTAATATTGATTCATCCCTGCTTATCTGGTATAAATATCACTTGATCATGCTGAATTATTTTTTTGATATGTTGTTGAATTCTATTGGCTAGAATTTTGTTGAGGATTTTTGAGTCAACGTTCGTGAGGGATATTGGTCTGTAATTTTCTTTTTTTGTGGTGTCTTTACCTGGTTTTCATATCAGGGCTGTGCTGGCTTCATAGAATGAATTTGGGAGTATTCCATCCTTTTCTATGCTCTGAAATATCTTTAGTATAACTGACGTTAACTCTTCTCTGAAAATTTGACAGGATTTTCCAGTGAAACTGTCCAGGTCACGGCTTTTTTTTTGTTGGGAGTTTTTAAATTACCTTTTCAACTCTTCTTTGTTATAGGTTTATTTAGTTGTTCTACCTTTGTGTTAGTTTAGGTAGGTAGTGAGTTTCTAGAAATTTGTGCATTTCCTCTAGGCTTTCCAATTTGTTACAGTACAATTTTTTATAGTATTCTGTTATGATTCTTTCAATTTCATTTTGGTCTGTTGTGGTATTACCCATCTCATTTCTTATATGGGTTATTTGCTTCCTCTCCTGTTTTTCTTTTGTCAGTTTGGCCAGTGGTTTATCAATTTTCTTGATCTTTTCAAAGAAACAGCTTTTGGTCTTGTTAACTCTTTCAATTGTTTTTCTATTTTCTATTTCATTTAATTCTGCTCTAATTCTTGTTGATTCCTTTCTTCTGGCGCCCGACGGCTTCTTTCCTGGGCTCTTTCTACTTGTTCAAGTTGTAGGGTTAAAGTTTTGATTTTGGACCTTTTTTCTTTTTGGTTGCATGCATTTATTGCTATAAACTGACCTCTGAGCACTGCTTTTGCTGTGTCCCAGATGTTCTGGTAGGCTGTGTTTTCATTCTCGTTTGATTCTATGAATTTCTTTATTCCATTCTTATTTCTTCTATAACCCAATAGTTCTTGAGCAAGGTGTTATTCAGTTTCCATATGTTTGATTGTTTTTCCTTGCTTTTTCTGTTATTGAATTCTACTTTTATGGCTTTATGATCAGAAAAGATGCTTTGTAATATCTCGATGCTTTGGATTCTATTAAGGCTTGCTTTATGGCCTAATATGTTGTCTATTCTGGAGAATGTTTCATGTGCGTTGGGAAAGAAAATATACTTGGCTACTGTTGGGTGGAGTGCTCGGTATATGCCCATGAGATCAAGTTGGCTGATTGTAGCATTTAGACTTTCCATGTCTTTATTGCTTTTCCTTCTGGATGTTCTGTCCTTTACTGAAAGTGGAGTGCTGAAGTCTCCTACTATTATTGTGGGGCTGTCTATTTCTCTTTCCAATGCTGATAGTTTGTTATATATATTTTGGAGCCCTGTCTTTGGGTGTGTAAATATTTATTACAGTTATGTCCTCTTGGTGTACTGATACTTTAATCACTGTATAGTTTTCTTCCTTATCCTTTGTGGTAGATTTTACTTTAAAGTCTATTTTGTCAGAGATTAATACTGCCACTTCTGCTCTTTTTTGAATTGTACCTGCTTGATATATTTTTTTCCATCCTTTTAGTTTTAGTTTGTCTTTAAGTCTAAGGTGTGTCTCTTGTAGGCAGCGTACACTGCCACTCTCTGTCTCTTTATTTGTGCACTTAGTCCATTTACATTTAGCATAATTATTGATAGGTATGAGTTTAGTGCTGTCATGTTGATGTCTTGTTTTTGTGTCTTTGATAGTTTCTTTGTTCCACTTAATTTTCTGTGCTGAGTAGTTTTCCTTTATGTATTTTCATCGTTGTTGATTTTGTGTTTGCTGAGTCTTTATATTTTTCTTGTTTTTTATTTTGATGTGTAGAATTGTTAATTTCCTTTATGATTACCTTAATATTTACCTCTGTTTTTCTAATATTAAACCAGTCTTTTATTTCTTTATATTGCCTTGACTTCCTCTCCATATGAAAAATCTACGTATAAATTTTTAGTCCCTCTTTTTTGTTTTAATGTTGTCATCTTTTACATATTCACATCTCTGTTTCCCTATTTTCAGGGGTTTAGCTTTGATTTATTTTTGTGACTTCCCTATCTGGGTTGATATCTGGTTGCTCTGTCCTGTGTTCTTGTATTGGGTTTTTATCAGCTGTTATTGTATTGATTTTCTAACCAAAGGAATCCCTTTCATATTTCTTGGTTTTGTTTTTGAAAATTCTCTCATCTTTTGTTTATCTGGAAATGCCCTGATTTTGCCATCATATTTGAGAGATAGTTTTGCTGGTTATGTAATTCTTGGATGGCTTTTTTTTTTCCTTCAAGGCTTTAGATATGTCATCCATTGCCTTCTTGCCTGCATGATTTCTGCTGAGTAGTCCGAGCTTATTCTTATTGACTCTCCTTTGTAGATGACTTTTCCTTTATCCCTAGCTGCTCTTAAAATTCTGTCTTTGTCTTTGATTTTGGCAACTTTGATTATAATATGTCTTGGTGACTTTATTTTGGGAGTTACCTTATGTGAGGTTCCATGAGGATCTTAGATAGATATCTTCTTATCTTTCATGATATCAGGGAAGTTTTCTGCCAGCAAATCTTCAACAATTCTCTGTATTTTCTGTTACACGCCCCCTCCTGCCATCCTGGTACTCCAGTCACTGGTAGGTTATTCCTCTTGATAGAATCCCACATAATTCTTAGAGTTTCTTCATTTTTTTAATTACTTTATCTGATTTTTCCTCAAATAAGTTGGTGTCAAGTGCTTTATCTTCAGTCTCACTAACTTTGACTTCTACTGCCTCAATTCTGCTCCTATGACTTTCTATTGAGTTGTCTAATTCTGAAATTTTATTGTTAGTCTTCTGGATCTCTGATTGCTGTCTCTCTATGGATTCTTGCAGCCTATTAAATTTGTCATTATGCTCTTGAATAACCCTCTTAAGTTCCTTTATTGTTTTGTCTGTTTGTTCTTTGGCTTTTTCTGTGTTTTGCCAGATCTCCTTCCTGATATCTTCAAGAGTTCTGTATGTTAATCTTTTGTATTCTGCTTCTGATAATTCCATGAAATTGTCTTCCTCTGGAAAATTTCTTGATTCTTTATTTTGGGAGCTTGCTGAAGCCATCATGGTCTGCCTGTTTATGTTATTTGATACTGACTGTTGTCTGTGAGCCATCAATTAGTTATTATAACTTATTTATTTTATGTTTGCTTACTGTGTTCTAGCTTCTTGTTTTGTTTCATTTTGATATGTCCAAATAGGCTGCTTGTGTGAGCTAGTTTGATTATTGGCACCTTTGAAGCTCTGACGTCTTATCACCAGGTGGTCAGATCTGTTACTATGTATGTGAGCCCAGGATTCCATTAACTTTTCTTTTATGGATTCATCTCAGGTGTCCAGGTAGTGGTGCAGGCTCTCACCTACAGTCCTAGAAAGGCATGGGTGATTGGTGCAGCCACAAGTAGCTGGCTGCAGTAGCGGGTTATACGCTGAGCAAGGCAGGGAGCTGACAGATGCCCCTGAGTGTCTGGGAGGAGACCATGTCTCTGTTTCCTAGAGCAAGTAGGTGGGTAGGTTTTGCAGCCAGACTATGAACACCCCATGCTATTGGCTGTAAGGACCGGGGAGCATCACTTATGCTTGCACCCCTGTTGTGGGTGGCTAGGTGGCATGTGTGGAACCAACAGTCCTCAGGCCCCTGTTGCAGGCAGGTGAGGAATCTGCTTAATGGGCAGAGCAGTGTCAAATGTCAAACCAGCCACTAGGTATATACCCTGTTATACTGTGATAATGAGGGCCTACACTTTTGAAATGGGCCCACACAAATCTAAGCAGGGGTAAAAGACTTTCAAAGTCCATGGACCACTTATGCCTGTGCCTAGGCAAAAGAGCTATGCCAACCCTGAATTCTTGCCTTAGGGGAGCCGGCAGATTATTTTTTCTCTGTTTGTTAATTTGTTCTCCCTCCAAGGCCAGGAGAATGGCTCAGGGCACATGATGTGTCCTACTTCCAGCCCAGCAGACTTGGAAATCGTTGAAGCTGGCCCAAGACCCAGTGCAGAGTGGGGAGAGGGGAAGTAAATGGGAGAGAGATTTTTCCCAAATGGGATATTTTTGATCCATACTGTAGGCCAGACACAAATATTTATCTTTAGCTACTTGAGTGCTACTTTTCACTGGTTCTGGATGGCCAAGTAGACTCTCTGTTGCTGGTTCTCTCCTGATGTGGAAAACTCCTTTCATGCGCCACTTCTTGCCTCACCATGCACAAGAGCTGATCCAGGCTGAAGGGCTCCAGCTCCCACCAGGTTAGGTCTGGCAACTCCTCGCTGCTTCCGAACTGTCTCTCCCTCCCCTCGCCACTCAGACTGATTCCTCAACTTTGCCTTTAATGTTCAGGACCCCTGGATTGTCATATACAATTGATTCACTTATTTTTTTTTTTTGATCTTTGTTGTAACAGGGACTACAGGAAGCATCTGACTACTCCTCCATCTTAGCCTAACCTCACGTTTCTTTCTTTAATGCAAAAATTGTGTTAAAACAATAGCCAGTTCAATTCACAACTCAAGCCGTCATAAAAATACTTTTCCTTGAAACAATCATTATAGTTGGGTAAGCAGCTGAAGTGTTTTATATATACTTCCCATTAGTCATACAGGATATAAAAAAGACATCCTCAAGGATCAACATTAAATAAAGTTAATAATTTTTATTCCTTCAACAGGGACAGTTTTTAGTGAAATGATTTTTTTTTTTCTTTTTCTGTAGGTGCATGGAAGTGAAGAAATAAAAAGACTACCATTACAGTTTGGTGCCTCTGCCTTGTTTCATGCCATGGCATTAGCTCCCATCATCAGTTTTTGTGTCATCAGTACAAAAGTCATGAGGTTTGTTCCAGAATACATCATAAGACTCAAAAAAGTTATTCTAAACTTTGAATATTTCAGTACTGCTCGTGCTTGCTGCCACATGTTTACACAAAACATCTTTTTCAATGATTAATTGGGTGGTGATATCAGGCAAATATCAGAAAAATGACAAGTCACATCCACTTTGGTGGATTTGTTCATTTGTAAGGCAAAAATACTGTTCTGAAAACAAAGTATTAACACAGTTTGCCATGGATTCCAAAAAGAACAAACAAATCATTCTTAGAAGAATACAATCAGAATCCTTCTTAGAAATGAGAATGGTGAGACATTGACTTGGTTTCTTTGTACACCTCATCGAAAAGATCAATTCTTAGAAAAGGACATCATGTGTGGTAGAAGGTCAAGGGAAATAAGGGAAACCTTCAATGAGATAGACTGATACAATAGCCATTGTAATGTAATAAAACACACCAAAATGATGAAGATGGCACAGAACCAGGCAACATTTCATTCTGTTAGACATAAGGTCACTATGAGTCAGAACCAACTCACTGCAACTAATGACAACAACAAAAACATTTAAAACTTAATATTTAATCCTTATTTTACTGTGTTGTTACAGCAGACATTGGGTAATGTTAACTGAAAAAAGCTTTATTGTGTGCACTTCTCCAGTCAGTTGCAACATGATAACTTACCCTGTAAAATTCTTTACTGAATTTTTCATTTCTAACTTATAGAGCTGTTACAAATAATTCTTGGTTTTTAAAGAACTCATCATGTTTACATTTATGATCTCCAGTGTTTTTTCTTTTTTAAAATAAACCTGAGTGAGTGATCTCACAATTTTGCTGCAGTGTAGCTGGCACCAGAATACTATTTGACAATGTTCTATTGTATAAAACAAAATGTAGTGAACTATCAACATCTATAAATGCAAAAGAAAGATAACTTAAATCATAATTTTTATAGTTCCACTTTGGGTAGATTCTCCCATTCCACAAGTCATATAACCCTCTGAGTAATTATTTTATATTTTGTGCTGTATTTCTATATAGACAGGGTATCTGCTGGTTAAGAAAACAAGTCTCTTAATATCCTTTTACAAGCCAATATTCTTTATAAGCCAAGTCCATTCTTCAGAAACAGGCACTTGAAGGTGATGCAAATGCTTGCTGGAATCTCTGCAACACATGTGGCTGCCATACTCTGAACCAGAGACAAACACACACACACACACACAAAGGTCTCTAGGTATGTTTTTATTTGCGTTTATTTGACTTGACTTTTTTCTTCATGTTATTGTTGACTTGATAATACTCCAACAACTTAAAAGTGATTTTTAAAAACTTTACCTAGCTCCTTAAAGTATTCTCTGTAAAAGCATTGGTCTACTGCAAGCTACTCAAATGGATCCAGATGTGGATTCATGTTAATTTAAATATGCATGAAATACACATGAAAACAAATAAATGTATTCATCATATAGCTCCATGATATTGAATAGTTCTTTAAATATCACCTTCATTGCTGACATGAAAATAGAAATGCAATGTTAAAAATCTACAAATCAATACTATTCTTATTTAAAATATGTTTTTTATTTGGGATTCTTAGTCTGCATCACTAAAATTAGAGATTGTCAGAGAGAGATTTGCAAGATTTCTTTTTTGTTTTGGAGCAAATAACTAACATGTGAAAGCTTCATAAGGAGATCTCTCTTCTAGGGACACTGAAAATATGTATTCAGAAAAAATGAGGTCTAAAGCAAAGAACTGCTTAAGGAACAGTGCAGAAAAAAATCTAATCAGAGATGTTTATCCATTATTACGTTAATTCTACCTCAGTAACATTTTCTGCTTGCAAAGAAAATATTATTTGTTCTCATTTTAAAGCATATAATATTACTTTCCCCCCTTCAATTTAATAATTCTTACTTTTTACAATAAAATCACAGAATTTTTTCATCTAACTGCAATCTTCATAAACTTAACAATATTTCTCATCTAAAAAATATTCAGGAGAATGGAAATAAATATCTTGTCCTCCTTGCAAAAGTTTTATTTTTTTCTTCTAATTAAAAAGTAATTCATAGATTGCATCTGGTGGGATTATTTAGCAGTCTGACTCTGGGTGGATTATTTTTATCATTCTGATGCCTAATTAATTATTAAATCAAGACAGAGTACGCATAGACAAATAAAAATTTTGGTGATTAAGTCAACACTTTTTTCAGTGTGTACTGATAATAAAAGGTTATATAATTTTATTATTTATAAGTTTCAGAATTAAAGTTCTGAATTTCTTCCCCCCAATAATATTACAAATTAGGCAGAAATATTACTACTTTAAAACAGGTAATGTGTATAAATTATCTCTTCATCCATAGGGTGTATCATAATATCTGGAATATAGAAGGAGATTAATAGAAGAATGTCTCTTACTTAACAATATAATGTGTAATACTCGCTATAAGAAGATGTTGGGCAAGGGAAGAATTTTAACTAGTTTGTTCAGAAAAGGCTGTGCTTAGAAAGTGATCTATAATTTGAGTCTTATAAAATGTGTAGGCTTTTTGGATAATCTAGTTAAAAAATCAGCAATAGGTAAAGACAACTATATAGGAAGAGCACTGATACCTAAGTTGAGTAGTTTAATTTAATTTGAATGTTGACTATATCAAAGGAGTACTGTTGTGCAGAATCAGTTAAAAAGGAATAAAATCAGATTTTGAAAGATCAAGACTGCCAGACAAAGGTTTATAGTGCAGGATACAGAAAAAAAAAAAAAAAAGGAAACAAATAATTGACAGATATAAAGGCAGTTCAAGCAGCTAGCTCTTCTGGCATTGTGTAAGACAGTGAGAAACTTAAAGAATGTGATATTAGTTGTACCAGTAAGAACACTAAAATATACTACGTATAAGTGGCCTTAAGTTCATAAGAAATTAAAGCAATGTAATTATGGTGGAAGGTAATCATGTGATATGAAAGTTACTATTAATTAATAATAATTAACCAATCTTGAATTAATTTGATAACTGAGTGTAAGAGGACAGAGAGGGAAGGATCAAAGATTACTCTAAGATGTTAGACTTACTTTTCTGTAAAAATTTGAACTGCTGACCTTTTGATTAGCAGCCAAGCTCTTAGCCATTGTGCCACCAGGGCACCAATGCAGATATAGTCAAAAATAAGTGAGAAGAATAATATAGTTTTGAACAGTTGATGAAGAAAGAAGATAATGGACCTCCAGCAAAGTTAATGGGGCTATAACCAACCAAACAAGCAAAAAACCCATTGCCGTCGAGTCGATTCTGACTCAACCACCCTAAAGGACAGAGTAGAACTGCCTCATCGGGTTTCCAAGGAGCACCTGGTGGATTCAAACTGCCAACCTTTTGGTTAGCAGCTGTAGCTCTTAACCACTAGGGTGGCATAGTGTATTCCACCAGGACATCTGTATTCCATCTGGCAAGGCCCACGTGCATAATCATCTTTTATGTTGTTGAAAAAAGTTATTTCCGATGAATAAGTATTTGGTCTTGCAAAATTCTGTCATAAATCTCTGGTGTCATTTCTATCACCAAGGTCATATCTTCCAACTACTTATCCTTCTTCTTTTTTCCAACTTTTGCATTCCAATTACTAGTAATTATCAGTGCATCTTAATTGCATGTTTGATCAATTTCAGACTGCAGGAATTGGTAAAAATCTTTAATTTGTTCATCTTTAATATTAGTGATTGGTGCATAAATTGGAATAATAGTCATATTAACTGATCTTTCTTGTAGACATATGGATATTATCCTGAAATAACTGAAAGTGTTGTACTTCAGGATAGAACTTGAGATGCTCTTTCTGACAATGAATGTGATGTGGTTCCTTTTCAATTTGTCGTTTCCAGCATAACAGATCATATGACTGTCCAACTCAAAATGTCCAATACCAGTCCATTTCAGCTCACTAATGCCTAGTATATTGATCTTCAAGTGTTCCATTTCTTTTGAAAGCTTCCAATTTTCCTTGATTCCAATTACTAATGAATGTTTGCAGCTATTTTTTCTCATTTTGAGTCATGCCACATCAGTAAATAAATGTTCTGAAAGCAGATGACACAACCTGGCTTCCTGAAAGTGAAGAGGACTTGAAGCACTTACTGATGAAGATCAAAGATTACAGCCTTCAGTATGGATTACATCTCAACAAAAAGAAAAGAAAAATCCTCACAACTGGACCAAATTGAAGGAGCTAAAACTCTGCATACTTCATAAGGCGTGTGAATTTAACTTTGACTCTTTATAGCAGATTTTGTGGGGAAAATCACGCACACTTTGCACTTCTTACGCAACAAGTTGCCTAACAGGTCAAACAGTGCTTTTCAAATATTAGACATTATGAAATCATACTCCTTCCACATGTTGGTCTTCACCACATGTCAACCTGACAAACATACAGAACGATATATATTTTTTCATTACTTTGACCAGTACCTTCGCTATTGACCTACAAAGTCTTATCATTAGGCAAAGAAACAAGACATTGAAAAATTTAGGGAGATAAAATCGAGATTGAAATGATTGTTTTCCACAGACAGATGTAAATTTTGAAGCTAGAAAAGTTTTCACTGTTATGAATTCATGAACAATAAATCTAAGAAATGCATGTGCTATGTTATGGTAGTGTAAATTCTGGACTCATGGAAGGTAAACTAGGTTGACTATTATCAGTTTATTAAGTGCTGTATACAGCTGTTATTGAAATTGTCACATTATTTTTCTGGGAACATGTTAAAGAACATATTATTTAACGTGAAGATTTATGCTGAAAACTTCATATGTGTTTTTTTCTTGCTATTTTCATTGCCTGGAAGATTATTCAGCCTCTCCACTTCTGCTTAATCCTTATTTTATTCCTCCTAACTAAGCTCCAAGACTTCTCAAAAAGACGACAACAGAAGAATAATGTCTTAGTTTTCTAGTGCTGCTATAACAGAAATACCACAAGTGGATGCCTTTTAACAAAGAGAAGTTTATTTTCTCACAGTCTAGTGGGCTTGAAGTCTGAACTTAGGGTGCTGGCTCCAAGGGAAGCTTTCTCTCTCTGTCAGCTCAGGAGGAAGTCCTTGCCATCAGTCTTCCCTTGGTCTGGGAGCATCTCAGTGCAGGAACCTCAGGTCCAAACGACGCATTCTACTCCCGGCACTGCTTTCTTGGTGGTATGAGGTGTCCCTGTCTCTCCGCTCACTTCTCTCTTTTATATCTCAAAAGAGATTGTCTTAAGACACTATCTAATCTTGTAGACCTCATCAATACAACTGCTGCTAATCCATCTTATTACATCATAGTGATAGATTTTACAACACACAGGGAAATCATATCAAATGACAAAATGGTAGACAATCACACAATACTGGGAATCATGGCCTAGCCAGGTTGACAGATATTTTTGGGGGGCACAATTCAATCCATGACAAGCAGTATTCAAAATCTATGTCCTAAGAACTCACTGAAATTGCCAAAATGGGGAGATTAGATTAGTGGAGAACACTTTTTCTTTCTTTCTTTTTTTTATTGTTGTAATTAAAAGAAGTTTACATTTCAAGTTAGTTTCCCATACAAAATCTTTATACATACATTGTTATGAGACCCTAATTGTTCACCCCATTCTGCGACAGCACACTCCTCCTTTCCTCCCCTGATTCCCCATGATGATTCAACCAGCTCCTAACCCTCTCTGCCTTTCCATCTCACCTCTGGACAGAAGCTACCCCTTTGGTGTCTTGTATCTACTTTACTAAGAGGCACAATTTTCACAAGTATCACTTTATGTCCCACAGTCCAGTCCAATCTCTGTCTGAAGAGTTGGCCTCAGAAATTGTTTTACTTCTGGGCTGATAGAGAGTCCATGGGCTATGCTTTACGGGGCACCCCCAGTCTCAGTCAGATCATTAAGTCTGGTCTTCTTACTAGAATTTGAGTTCTGCACCTCATCCTTCTACTGCTCCATCAGGGACCCTCTGGTGTGTTCCCTGTCAGGATGTTCATTGGTGGTAGCTGGGCACCATCTAGTTCTTCTGGTCTCAGGCTGATGAAGTCTCTTGTTTATGTGGCCCATTCAGTCTCTTGGGCTAATACTTTCCTTGTGTCTTTGGTGTTCTTCATTCTCCTTTACTCCAAGTGGTTCGGACCAATTGATGCATCTTAGATGGCCGCTTGCAAGCTTTTAAGACCCCAGATGCCACTCACCAAAGTAGGATGGAGAACATTTTATTAATAAGCTTTGTTATGCCAATTGACCTAGATGTCCCCTGAAAACATAGTCCCCAGACCCCTACCCCTGCTACTCTATCTCTCAAAGTATTTGATGGTGTATTCTGGAAACTTCTTAGCTTTGGTTTAGTCCAGTTGTGTTGACTTACCCTGTAGTGTGTGCTGTCCCTCCCTTCACCTAAGATGATTCTTATCTACTATCTAGTTAGTGAATAAACTTCACCCTCCCTCCCCATCCCCGTAACCATCAAAGAATGTTTTCTTCTGTGTTTAAACCTTCTCTTGAGTTCTTATAATAGTGGTCTTATACAATATTTGTCCTTTTGTGACTGACTAAATTCACTCAGCATATTAAGTTCCAACTTCCACCATGTTATAGGAAGTCTAACAGCTTCATCGTTGTTCTTTATTGTTGCATAATATTCCATTGTGTTGATATACCATAATTTGTTTATCCATTCATCCATTGATGGGCACCTAGGTTGCTTCCACCTTTTTGCTATTGTGAGCAGTGCTGCAATGAACATGGGTGTGCATATGTCTATTCATGTGACGGCTCTTATTTCTCTAGGATATATTCCAAGGGGCGAGATAGCTGGATCATATGCTACGTCTATCACTAACTTTTTAAGGAAGTGCCAAATTGATTTACAAAGTGGTTGTACCATTTTACATTCCCAACAACAGTGTATAAGTGTTCCAGTCCCTCCACAACCTTTCTAGCATTTATTATTTTGTGTTTTTTGGATTAATGCTAGCCTTGTTGGGGTGAGATGATATCTCATTGTAGTTTTGATCTGAATTTCTCTAATGGCTAGTGATCATGAGCATTTCTTCATGTGTCTGTTAGCCACCTGAGTATCTTCTTTGGTGTTTCTGCATTGTTACTTATGGTTCGTGTTCTGTTTATGCCATGTATTAGGGCTCCTAGCATTGTCCCTATTTTTTCTTCCATGATCTTTGTCGTTTTTGATTTTGTATTTAAGTCTTTGGTCCATTTTGAGTTGGTTTTTGTATATGGTGTGAGGTATGGGTCTTGTTTCAGTTTTTTGCAGATAGATATCCAG
>NW_004443991.1:5666196-5687788 GCF_000243295.1 Trichechus manatus latirostris | reverse complement strand
TTTGGATTTTGTTAAGGCTTGCTTTATGGCCTAATATGTGGTCTATTCTGGAGAATGTTCCATGTGCATTGGAAAAGAAAGTATACTTGGCTGCTGTTGGGTGCAATGTTCAGTATATGTCTATGAGATCAAGTTGGTTGATTGTAGGATTTAGCTCTTCCATGTCTTTGTTGAGCTTCTTTCTGGATGTTCTGCCCTTCACTGAAAGTGGCATCTTGAAGTCTCCTCCTACTATTGTGGAGCTGTCTATCTCTCTTTTAATAGCTGTTAGAGTTTGTTTTATATATTTTGGAGCCCTGTTGTTTGGTGTGTAAATCTTTATTATAGTTATGTCCTCCTGGTGTATTGACCTTTTAATCATTATATAGTGCCCTTCCTCATCCTTTGTGATCGATTTTACTTCAAAGTCTGTTTTGTCAGAGATTAATATTGCCACTCCTGCTCTTTTTTGAGTGTTGTTTGCTTGATATATTTTTTTCTATCCTTTGACTTTTAGCATTAATTCCATTTACATTCAGCATAATTATTGATAGGTATGAGTTTAGTGTTGTCATCCTGATGTCTCTTTTTGTATGTTGTTCACAGTTTCTTTGTTCCCTTAATTTTCTGTGCTGAGTCATTTTTTTTAATGTATTTTTTTCCATCTTTTTCATTGTTGTTGATTTTGTGTTTGCTGGGTCTTTATGTTTTTCTACTTTTTTATTTTGATTTGTAGGATTGTTAGATTCCTTTGTATTTACTTTAATGTTTACCCCTATTTTTGTAAGTTTATACCAGTCTTTTATTTGTATCACCTTGACTTCCCCTCCATGTGAAAAATCAATGTATGCAGTTTTAAAGTCCCTCTTTTTTGTTTTAATGTTGTCTTTTTTTACATATTGATATCTCTGTTTCCCTATTTTCAATGTTTTAGCTTTGTTGTATTTTCAACTTCCTTATCTGAGTTGATATCTGGTTGCTCTGTCCTGTGTTCTAGTCTTGTGTTGTTATCTGGTGTTATTGATTATCTAACAGTAGGACTCTCTTTAGTATTTCTTGTAATTTTGGTTTGGTTTTTGCAAATTCCCTGAACTTCTGTTTATCTGGAAATGCCCTAATTTCACCATCACATTTGAGAGACTGTTTTGCTGGATATATAATTTTTGGCTAGCTGTTGTTTTCCTTCAAGGTTTTATATATGTCATCTCATTGCCTTCTTGCCCACATGGTTTCTGCTGAGTAGTCCGAGCTTATTCTAATTGACTCTCCTTTGTAGATGACTTTTCTTTTATCCTTAGCTGCTCTTAAAATTCTCTCTTAATCTTTGGCTTTGATAAGTTTGAGTGTAATATGTCTTGGTGACTTTCTTTTGGGATCTTCCTTATGTGGGGTTCCATGAGCATTCTTGGATAGATATCTTCTCATCTTTCATGATATCAGGGAAGTTTTCTGTCAACAAATCTTAGCAATTTTCTCTTTATTTTCTGTTATCCCCCCCTGTTTTGGTACTCCAATCACTTGTAGGTTATTTCTCTTGATAGATTCCCACATGATTCTTAGAGTGTCTTCATTCTTTTTAATTCTTTTATCTGATTTTTCCTCAAATAAGATGGCATCAAGTGCTTTATCTTCAGTGTCACTAATTCTAAGTTCTACTGCCTCAGTTCTGCTTCTATGACTTTCTATTGAGTTGTCTAATTTTGAAATTTTATTGTTAATCTCCTGGATTTCTGATTGCTGTCTCTTTGTGGATTCTTGCAGCCTATTAAATTTGTGATGATGTTCTTGAATAACTTTTTTAAGTTCTGCTACTACTTTGTGTGTATGTTCCTTGGTCATTGCTTCATTTTGTACAATTTCCTTTCTAATTTCCAGAAGAGTTCTGTATATTAATCTTTTGTATTCTGCCTCTGGTAATTCCAAGAAATTCTTTTCCTTCAGAGAATTTATTGATTCTTTATTTTGGGAGCTTGCTGAAGCCATCATGGACTGCCTCTTTATGTGATTTGATATTGACTGTTGTCTTTGAGCCATCAAAAAGTTATTATATTTTTACTTTATATTTTTTTAGTGAATCCCAGCTTCTTGTTTTAATATGCCCAAATAGTCTGCACCTGTGTGCTACTTTGATTATTGGCACCTCTGAAGCTGTAATGTCTTGTCACCAGACAGTTAGTTCTGTAACTAAGTATGTCCACACAGGAGTCCGTTAAATTTTCCTATATGGGTTCAGCTCAGGTGTCCAGGCAGTCAGTCACAAAGTGTGTGGTGCAGGCTCTCACCTACAGTCTTAGAGAGGCATGGGTGATTTTTGCAGGCACTGGTATCTGGCTTTGGTAAGGGATCACGTGCTGAGCCAGGCAGGGGGCTGATGGCTGCCCCGAGAGTCTGAAAGGAAAGCATGTCTCTATTCCCTAGGGTGAGTAGGTAGGTGAGTTTTGCAGCCAAACTATGAGCAACCCAGTCTGTTGGCTGTAAAGACTAGAGGGCACCACTTTTTCTTGAACTCCTGCAGTAGGTGACTAGGTGGCTTAGGTGATGCCGCCAGTCCTCCAGCTCCTGTTGCGGATTATGAAAGTGCCCACTTACGGGGCAGGGCTGTTTCGAGGGTCACAAATCTGCCACTTCACAGCTGAAAGAGTTGAAGTTAAACTTCATGTTTGCCCTGTTGTACTGTTGTAGTGAGGGCTAATGCTGTTGAGATGGGTCCCCAAGTCTATGCAAGGGTGGAAGGCACTCAAAGTCTGCAGACCCCTTATGCCTGTGCCTAGCAAAGGAACTGTGCTGACCCTGAGTTCCTGGCTTAGGGGAACTAGTAGCTTATTTTTTCCCTCCCCAAGACCAGAAGAATGGGTCAGGGTGCATTTTGGGATCTACTTCTGGCCCAGTGGACTGCTGGTGCAGAGCGGGGAGGGAGGAGGTAAAAGAGAGAGAGGTTTTTCCCAAATGGGGGCTTTTTTTTTTTTTAAATCCCCATGAAAGGCCACACACATGTACTTATCTTTAGCTGCTTGGGAGCTGCTTTTCACTGGTTCAGAGTGTCCAAGCAGAATCTCTGCTGACGGATCTCTCTTAATGTGGAAACTGCTTCCCAAGCGCATGCACAGCTGTTTGCCTGCTTCACCGCCAACCCACAGCAGCTGAAGAGCTGCAGTCCCGTCGCCACCACTCTGGCTCTGCTAGTTTTGTCCGAACTGTCTCCTTCTCCTGCAACCACTCAGTCTGATTCCTCAGCTCTGCCTTGTTCAGGGCTCCCAGATAGTCATACACAATCAAATCGTTTGTTTTTCCAAATCTTTGTTGTAAAAGGGATATAGGAAGCTATTTGACTTCTCCGCCATCTTGGCCCCGCCCTCCCAGAGAACACTTTTTAACATTAAAATTAGAGAATGGTGAAAAACCAAGTGTCAGATTGAAGAATTTCTCCAAGACACAGAGAAAATGCTATCATATTGAAGGAAATCCTCAATAGCCAGCACAGACCTCCCCTTTGTGCAACTGCAATTCAGCATTATGTGTGAAATACATGGAGAGAATCCTCATAAAATATCTGAAATTTGGAGGCAAACATTTTGATAGGATGCAATTTACTGGTGAAGGTATTTTATGGATAACACTGCACTGTCTAATAGGAGTCATTTTTGCTTCAGTGAAAGAACATTTTCTGAGACTGCAGCAAGTGTAAAAACAAATGACAAAGTCTGTAGACAGCTAGTCTTTACTCTGACTAGCTTCCCAATAGAAGTTAAATAACCCAGGTGACAGTAAGTGCTACCCTAAACCGAAGGTAATGTATTCTAACCTAGTAGAGTGAGGTCTAGATTATTTGTTACACAGAAAAGACAAGCACCTTTGCCATAACAGAGATTTTATTACCAAAAACCAACATTTTTAGAAAAATACAGGAATAAACAAATACATGTGCAGCCATAACAATGCTCCTGTAGGCAACAGGGGTTACTCCGGAATAAATTTCTTCCTGTCATAGCACAAACAATTATCTGTAGGAAAATGCCTAAATCAAGGACAAAATCTCAGTTAAATGAGAAAATTCTAATTTTTCCAAAACTGGCTAGCTAAATAACCAAGGAAATTGACTATACAGAAACACAAGGATTACCTACAGTAGAGGCAAAGTCAAACAGAAAAAAAAAAAAAGCTATGTAATGGACATTTTTTTAAAACTTAAATATTAAACCAATAACGTTTTTAATTTCATCTCTCTTAAGCTATATATTTGATGTAGAATTTTAACCATTACAGTCTTAAAAAAAGGTAGGAATGGAGATGATTGGAATATTCTTCTGCAAAGTATAAACTCAAATAATGAAGCCTAAAAAAACTCAAAGTGATAGAGAATTCCTTGCATTTACTGTGGCACTGGAACAAGATGGTGCATCTTAGGTTGTAGTTTAGAAATGAATGGGAGACTTATCTACTTGATTATTCCTACATTACTTATCTTCCTCCATCAAATGTGAATTTCTCTGATTTTTTTGTTCCTTAGGCAGACTAGATGTGCTGAGTACCACCAGAGGATGGGTTAGAAAAGCAATTGACAAGAGAGGCAGGCCTGTGAAGGAGCCACTTTGCTAAGGATGAGATGCCCTATAGCAGGCTGTGAAATGAACATGCAGGGACCGGGAGGAAGATGGCTAAGACTCAGAGGTGTCTTTCATGATAAAAAAACAAGTTGGAGGATGGATCTAAGTGAGGCACTCCCCACTTCCGTGACAGGCCAGATCCCAAGTTTTCCCAGCTGAAGAGCTTGGCAGCAGATTATAGTTACCTAAATTCTGTTGTACATAGGTTTGCTAACAGTCAGAATGGACTCAACGGCACCTACCAACAACAACAACAAGCAAATACCAGAGTGAAGTCCTCCCTTCTCTAAAGCAGTTAGGATTCAGAGCTGAGCACAATGACCTATGGCAGCTTTCCCACTTAATCATCCGTGTACTTGATCTTTCTCCTTTTGCAGACTCCATTTTGGAGGAAAAAAAATGAGTATTTTCCTGAAACAGTCAGGGACTCATCAGGCCAAATACAAAATCCTTTCAAACTGGACAATTAGAAGACAGTTTGAAAAAGTAATATTTACAAAGTTTGATGCCAGGTGTAGGAAAAAACAAGAGGGATAGAAAAGAAGCCTGGAGTTGGCAACAGCTTCATCACCACCCATAGAACCAAACAGACAATGCAAGATAGCTGAATCATTAGATGATCTCTTGGAGATAGCCACAGATGTAGATGAAACAAGTCCAAGGTGATCCAGAAGGAAGGGCTCAGAGGAATAAATACCCTCGATCTACATTTCTCCTCTCTTAATTCCTGCTAATCTCTCCATTGGCAACCCAAAGAGAAACCAGAGGGCCACTAAGTCCTTTAGTGTAATTCTTAGAGGTAAACCTCTGAAACACAAGGCAGAGTGGAGAATAGAGAGACTGGATAGGGCAGGGTTACATGAAATATAGACAGCACCAAGAAAAAAAAAAAAAAGAATGAGATCCCCTGAAACTGTCTGAAACCTGAAAAAACTCAGATATCTTTGTCAAGTTTAAGGTTTTTGTGTTTGTACTTAACTTTTGGCTTTGTGTTCTACTATCATGAACAGAAAATAAGCTTTTGAATTTGACAAGACCCTTACAGAAAAAAAAAAAAATCTTATTTTTCTACCTACATGTATAGATGTAAACTTTTAATCCGTGTTATAGCAGATTTGGAAAGATGCCTCCTATGGAAAATAGCAAGAAAAAATAGACAAAGTATCCCCTACTGAAAGTGTTTGAAACTAGTTCTTTTCCCAGACTGAGAGCTGTTATGTATCTGTATATGTGTCTGTCTGTGTGTGTATGTGTTTGTATGAGTGTGGTTTAGAGGAGTGATGGCATTAGAAATCAGTAAAAGCAAAATCTGTAGTTCAGGGAAATGAAACAGAAATGTGAAGGACACAATAGTAGAAGAAATTTTGGAATAAACAGGAAAAGTAGACTGAGGGAACAATATAGGGAAATATTCTACAATAGGAAAGAGCTTGAGGTATTCAGGTAGATGAAAAAAGATTATATCAATCACCACTTACAAACTGATTAAAATGTACTAGATACTGTAATAACCATTCACATATGTTATTTAACTAAATTTGACTATAATTTTCTTCCATCACCACTTTATAAAGTGATGATTGTAGGTGAGGGCACCATTGTTGAGAGATGTTAAGTGATTTTCCCAAGGTAATGCAGTTATTAACCAGTTGATTTAAAACCAGGTCAACTTGACCCCAAAGTCCATTGAAAAGAGATTCTGAAGAAACAATGTTGAGGCAAATTATTATGTCTGACTAAAATAATACAATTAATCAAACAAAAGAAATATGATAAAAAATAGAAAAAAAATGTGAAAATTGAGAAAAGATTTTCATTTGAAATAACAAATAGGTCATCATGTACCAGAAAAATTAGTTAAATGTATAAAGCACTGGGACATACCTTAGATAAATTAGAATTGTTGACTGTGTCCCACTGTGGCAGTTTATGTGTTGCTGTGATGCTGGAAGCTATGCCACAAGTGTTTCAAATACCAGAAGGATCACCCATAGTTGACAGGTTTCAGCAGAGTTTTCAGACTATGACAGACTGGGAAGAAGGACCTGGCAATCTACTTCTGAAAAAATTGGCCAGTAAAAACCTTATGGATAGCAGCAGAACACTGTCTGATATAGTGCCAGAAGATGAGCTCTCTGGTTGTAAGACATTCAAAATACAACTGGGGAAGAGCTGCCTCCTCAAAGTTGAGTCGACCTTAATGATATGGATGGAGTAAATCTTTTGGGACCTTCATTTACTGATGTGGCTTGACTCAAAATGAGAAGAAACAGCTGCAAACATCCATTAATATTCAAAGTATCTAATATATGAAGTATGAATCTAGGAAAATTGGAAGTTTTAAAAAATGAAATGGAAAACTTAAAGAGCAATATCCTAGGCATTAGTGAGATGAAATGGACTGGTATTGACTATTTTGAATCAGATAATCATACGGTCTAGTATGTTGAGAATCAAAAATTGAGGAGTAATGATGCTGCATTCACTGTCAAAAAGAACATTTCAAGATTTATCCTGAAATACAGCACTGTCATTGGTAGGATAATGTCCATATGCCTACACGGAAGACCAGTTAATACCACTATTATTCAAATTTACGCTGTAACCACTAATGCAAAAGTTGAACAAATTGAATATTTTTACCAACTTCTGGAGTCTGAAATTAATCAAACATGCAATCAAGATGCATTGATAATTACTGGTGATTGGAATGCAAAATTTAGATACAAAGAAGTAGCATCAGTAGTTGGAAAATATGTCCTTGGTGATAGAAACAATGCCAGATATTGCATGATAGAATTTTGCATAACCAACAACTCATTCATTGCAAATATCTTTTTTCAACAACATAAACAGTGACTATGCACACGGAACTTACCTGATAGAATATACACAAATCAGATTGACTACATCTGTGGGAAGAGATGATACAGAAGCTCAATATCTTCAGTCAGAACATGGTCAGAAGGTGACTGTGGAACAGATCATCAATTACTGTTATGCAAGTTCAAGTTAAAGATGAAGAAAATTAAAACAAGTCCACGAGAGCAAAGTATGACCTTAAGTATATCACACCTGAATTTAGAGACTATTTTAAAAAGAGATTTGACACACTGAACACTAATGACTGAATTCCATACAAATTGTGAGATGACATCAAGGACATCATACATGAAGAAAACAAAAGACCATTAAAAAGATTGAAAAAAGAAAAGACCAAAATTGATGTCAGAAGAGATTCTGAAACTTGCTGTTAAAGGTAGAGTAGCTAAAGCTAATGGAAGAATCAATGAAGTAAAAGAGCTGAACAGAAGATTTCAAAGGGCAGCTCTACAAGACAAAGTAAATATAATGAAATGAGCAAAGACTTGGAGTTAGAAAACCAAAAGGGAAGAACATGCCTGGCATTTCTCAAGCTGAAGGAACTGAAAAAAAAAAAAAAATCATGCCTTGAGTTGCCATATTGAAGGAGTCCATGTGGAAAAAATTGAGCAATGCTGGAAGCATCAAAAGAAGATGGAAGGAATGCAGAGTCTCTGTACCAAAAACAATTGGTTGACACTCAACCATTTCAGGAGGTATTATATGATCAAGAACCAATGATACTTAAGGAAGAAGTCCAAGTTGCATTGAAGGCATTGGTAAAAAAACAAGGTTCCAGAAACTGGTGGAATACCAGTTTAGATGTTTCAAAAAATGAATGCAATGCTGGAAGCACTCACTTATCTATGCCAATAAATTTGGAAGACAGTTACCTGGCCAACAACTGGAAGAGATACATACACCTGCCTATTCCAAAGAAAGGTGATCCAACCAGACGTGGAAATTATTATAAAAATATCATTAATATCACATGCAAGTAAAAATATAATGAAGATAATTTGACAGGAAACTGCCAGAAATTCAAGCTGGATTCAGAAGAAGACTAGGGATATCATTGCTGATGTGATATGGACCTTGGCTGAAAGCAGAAAATATCAGAAAGATGTTCACCTGTGTTTTATTGACTATACAAAGGCATTCAACTGTGTGGATCATAACAAATTATGGACAACATTGTGAAGAATGGGAATTCCAGAGCCCTTAATTGTGCTTATGAGGAACCTGTACATAGACCAAGAGGGAGTCTTTTGAATAGAACAAGAGGACACTGCATGGCTGAAAATCAGGACAGGTGTGCATCACGGTTGTATTATTTCACTATATTTTCTTCAATCTGAATGCTGAGCAAATAATCAGAGAAGCTGACTACATGAAGAAGAACATGGCATCAGGATTGGAGTACATTTCATTAACAACCTGTGATATGCAGATAACACACCTTGCTTGCTGAAAATGAAGAGAACTTGAAGTATTTTCTAATGAAGATCAAGGAGTACAGCCTTCAGTATGGATTACACCTCAAGATAAAGAACACAAAAATCCTCACAACTAGACCAATAAGCAATATTACGATAAATGGAGAAAATATTGAAGTTGTCAAGGATTTCATTTTACTTCAAAATGAGCTAACAAGCCACGAAAACACATGAACGAATCTTAGATGCATATTACTAAGTGAAAGAAGTCTGTCGGTAAAGGCTTCATATTGCATGATTACAATTATATGACATTGTAGAAAAGGCAAAACTATAGCAATAGTAAAAATATCAGTGCCTTCCAAGGATTTCAGGGGTGGGGGTTGGGGAGGGGGTTGAATAGGTAAAGTATAGCAGATTTATTATGGCACTGAATCTATTTTGTATGATACTATAATAGGATATAGATGACACTAGGCATTTGTCAAAACCCTATAACATACAGCATAAAGACTTAACCTTAAGGTACTTCAAATTTAAAAAAAATAATCATTTAGGAACTTGTGAGATCCCAGGATGGAAAGTAAAATGTGTCAAAGTAGTATAACTGTACTACAAATGCATGAAACATGTATTGAAGCATGCAGGATAAAAGCGGTGCTAACCTAAATAACTTTGGAAATGAGTGGAATCTATAATACTAAAGGTAAATGTTTCTGTACATAAGCACTATACTCCAGATGACAAAACTCTGCTCGCTGAAATTGAACACAACTTGAATTACTTATTAATGAAAGTCAAAGACTATAGCCTTTAGTATGGATTACGCCTGAACATGAAGAAAATGAAAATCTTCACAACTGGATCCATAAACAACATCTGATAAATGAAGAAAAAATTGAAGTTCTCAATGATTTCATTCCACTTGGATCAAAAATCAATGTCCATGGAAGCAGTAGTCAAAAAATCAAACAATATATTACATTGAACAAATATGCTGTAAAAACCTACCTCATAGTTTTAAAAAGTAAAGATGTCACTTTGATGACTAAGGTGCACATGTTCCAATCCATGGTCTTTTCAATCACCTCTTATGTATGTGAAAGCTGTACAATGAGAAAGGAAAACAGAAGAAGAATCGATGCATTTGAATTGTGATGTTGGCGTAGAACATTGAATATACCGTGGAATGCCAGAAGAACAAATGTATCAATATCAGAAGAAATACAACCAGAATGCTCCTTACAAGTGAGGATTGTGAGACTTTGGCTTGCTTACTTTGGACGAGTCATCAGGAAAGACCAATTCTAGAAAAGTATATCATGGTTGATAAAGTAGAGGGTCAGTGAAAACAAGGAAAAACTTCAATGAGATTGATTGAAAAAACAGGCAAAATAATGAACTCAAGCACATCAATGATCATGAAGACAGCCCACGACTGGGCAATGCTTAGTTCTCTTATACATGAGGTAGCTATAAGAGCTGACTCTATAGCACCAAACAACAACAATTAGCTGTTAAAGTTGTCTCCCTAGGGATTAACAATTCTAATTCTGTTATACATACATACTGAAATGAACAATTAAATGGATGGTAGATGGTGGGTGTCATGGATTGAATTGTGTCACCCAAAAATGTGTGTATCAATTTGGCTAGGCCATGATTCCCGGTATTGTGAGATTGACCACCATTTGATGTGATTTTCCTGTGTTGTAAATCCTGCATCTATGATGTTAATGAGGGGGGAGTAAATCCTGCATCTATGATGTTAATGAGGGGGGATGGGCAGCAGTTGTGTTGATGAGGCAGGACTCGATCTACAGGATTGGATTGTGTTTTAAGCCAGTTTCTTTTGGGATATAAAAGAAAGAAGCGAGCAGAGAGACAGGGGGACAATATACCACCAAGAAAGCAGTGTTGGAAGCAGAGTGCGTCCTTTGGACCCAGGGTTCCTGCATGGAGAAGCTCCTAGTCCAGGGGAAGATTGATGAGAAGGACCTTCCTCCAGAGCTAAGAGACAGAGAAAGCCCTCCCCTGGAAGTGATGCCCTGAATTTGGACTTTTAACCTACTTTACTGTGAGGAACTAAATTTCTCTTTGTTAAAGCCATCGACTTGTAGTATTTCTGTTATAGCAGCACTAGATAACTAAGATAGTGGGTGCCAGTTTCTCAGTATTGAATTGAAAGTCTACAGATGAGTAAGTGAAGTAAGCTAGAAAGATACATGTGGTAATTAATTAAAGTTGAAGACATCAGTATTCCCTAAGGTTTATCTTAATATAGATACAGATGATTATATATAGAAATAATTTTAGATATATACATTTACAGGAGTGATTGGCAAAAAAAAAAAAAAAAAAAAAAACCCATTGGTATAAAGTTGATTCCAGCTCACAGCTACCCTATAGGACAGAATAGAACTGCTCCATAGGCTCTCCAAGGCTGTAAAACTTTATGGAAGGAGACTGCCACATCTTTCTCCTGTGGAGTGGCTGATGGGTCATTATACACACATATATTTCCTTGCTTTGTCAGTTGAGAGAGAATAGAAACAATAATACTCCTATAAAAATGAGGATACCTAGTGTCCAAATCAAGATTTATACTATCATTCTCCAATAAAAAGAATCAGGGATTCTCAGAGAAATCCTGGGTTTGAAAATATACAAGATAAACCTGGAGCAACTTATAGTGCCAGAAAGTAACAAAACAACAAACAAACAAAAAAGAACCATGATGTGGTTATCTTAAAGGCATGCAGGAGCCAACTGAAAGAGCTCTGAATGGCCAAAGCTAGAACAATTTAAGCAACACAATTTTAAAAAGTAATATTAGATTATAATCCAAAGTATACAATAAATACCTATGAATCCATACTGATATAAATGATTGCATTAATAAATAATTGGGTTAATAAATAAATGAGCAAGAATGAACAAATTGTAAATTTAAGAGATTCAAAACAAATCTCTTGTGTAGAATCATTCCAAATAATTTATATTGATACTCCTCTCTCAAGAAGGAGGGGCATAACATCACACTCCTTAAGGGTAGGTTGTACATCTTGACCTTCTTCCAAAAAGTGAAGTATGGAAAGGGAAGGAAAAAGAATAACTTTAACAGTGGATAAATCTGACAAATACTTCCTTAGGCTGGTGATCTCGGCCAACGGCAACAGTGAAAAGTCTTGTGGATAGCATGTACCTTTGGTATGATATGATGAAAATCATATTTTACCTCAGTGGTCTTCTTCCCAAAAACACATGACCACAATATAATCATGAGAAAACTATCAGACAAATTTAAATTAAGGGAGAATCTACAAAACACCTGAACAGTAATCTTCAAAACTGTCAAGGTCATCCCAAACACGGGAAGTCTGAGAAATAGTGACAGCCAAGAGGAACACAAGGAGACGTGACAACTAAATGTAGTATGGTATCCTGGATGAGACCCTGGAAAATAAAAAAGAATATTAGGTAAAAACTAAAGGACATGTGAACAAAGTATCGACTTCAGTTAATAATAGTGTATCAATATTGATTCATTCATCGTAACAAATGTGTCATAGTAATATAAGAGGTTTGGGGAATCTAGGTGCATTACTACCCTCATCCTTTTTATGCAAGTCTAAAAGTTTGAAAAGAAAATGTTTATTGATGAAGTATATAATTATGGAAAAATTTTATTATTTCTTTAAACATACCAATCATTTTGCACTAAAATTTGTTGTCATTGGATAGATAAAATGACCTAACTATACTGCAAAGCCCCCTTTATAAAGGATTTACCTTTCAAGCTCATTGAATTTTAATCTCCTTTCCCAGTAGCAATAAGGCTCTGGAGAAATAAAATATTTTGATGATTAGCTTTTCATTTACAATCATCCTTCCAGATTTGGACTCTACAGTAGCAGACAAAACATGCAATTATTGCTTTAAATGCTCTGTTTATCATTAGAATGGCTAATAGGGCAAGGCAGGAGACGTGACTCTGTCATTTCAGGAACGTTACTTTAAATAAACAAAGTCATTAGAATAAAGCCTGAATCATTTAAAAAGTCCAAAAAACAAATAAACAGAAAACAAAAACAACAGTCAATTTTTTCTATTTCACATAGGGATTTTCTCTCAGAATTCATTAAACTTCAGAATCTAAGTATACTAATTGAATTCCGTTAACAAATCACTAGGCCACTGTCATGGTTTGAATTATGTCCCCCAAAAAATGTGTGTATCAATTTGGCTGGGCCACCATTCCCAGAATTGTGTGGTTGTCCTCCATTTTGTGGTTGTAATTTTATGTTAAAGAGGATTAGGGTGGGATTGTAACACCACCCTTACCCAGGTCACATCCCTGATCCAATGTAAAGGGAGTTTCCCTGGGGTGGGACCTGCACCAGCTTTTATCTCTCAAATGATAAAAGGAAGGGAAGCAAGCAGAGACTTGGAGACCTCATACCACCAAGAAAGCAGTGCCAGGAGCAGAGCGCATCCTTTGGATCCAAGGTTCCTGTGCAGAGATGCTCCTAGTCCAAGGGAGGATTGATGACAATGAGGACCTTCCTCCAGAGCTGACAGAGACAGCCTTCCCCTGGAGCTGATGCCCTGAATTTGGACTAGTAGCCTACTAGACTGTGAGAAAATAAATTTCTCTTTGCTAAAGGCATCCACTTGTGGTATTTCTGTTAGAGCAGCACTAGATGACTAAGACAGCCACCATAGCCTGATCTTGTATCTTTACCACAAATAATGGAAACAGAAAATGTGAATTAAATAAAAGGAAATTATATTTCTAACAGTAAGTTTGAACCAGATTATCATGAAGACCAAGATGCATTTAGAAAATAATATAAGGTATTAAGAATACGTGGCAATGAGGATGCAGTAAAACACTGCTTTAGTAATAGTAATAATAGCAATTCAAAATCAAGTACAAATGTGAAGGTAGAAGCGAAAGATATATAGGCACATTATAATTGTGTAAAGGTAGAAGTGTCTAGGTTAATAGTGGACCAATATTATATAGACAGTCTATGAAAGTGTCTTTCATTGATTTCTTCTGGGTTAATCAGTCACAATGTGATTTGAACATTGTGATGAAAATAATAGGGATAGTTTTCATAGTTAGTAAATCCAAAATTGCTAATCTGTGTGTGTGTGTGTGTGTGTGTGACATAATTAGGGATATTAGAATACATCACTTTGAATTCAATTGATATGATTGTCTTGCTTTGTTAAACAGCGTAAATGATACCTCAGGTATCTCAGAGCTTACATAAAAATGAATCATATTTTTTTCCTACCACTTCTACTGGTTTAGAGGATTTTTATTTAAAAAACTTATTATAATTAATTATATTATTATTATTGTTTCTAATATCAGAATAAGCTTTGATACAAGTAATAAATAATGATTAAACAACAGCTGATCATTCAAACACTTGGATTATCTTGTTTACAATTTCTTATACCGGAGATGTGTAGGTCAATAATGTAATCGATGTAGATGGAGTGTATCTTTTAGGACTGGAGTTGACCCGTCTTCATTAAAAATCTTAGATAATAGAGTGCTTGAAAAAGCACTCAAAAACCAGGGAAAAACACTTCTTTTTTTTTTAATCCATAAGAATTATTTTTGTTATAGACTCTCTGAATGGATATTAAAAGATGCAGAACACTGGATAGGGTGAGTCAGGGCCAACCATTTTCACGACTGATTATACAGAATTGAGTCTCTCATATTTCCTGTTAGAACGAGTATGTCACGGTAGGTCACACTTTCTTTTGAGGGGAAAACAACCCACATGGTGGTGAATTAGTCTGATAAATATCAGAAACTTGATGACTCAGTGTGTAGATCAGTAGGAAATCATGACGCTATCTATTAGCAGCAGTACATTAAGTTGAACTTAAAGTCACATGATTTTACAATTTTGGATTGCCAATGGCTTAATAAGAAATACAAGCTCTAACTCATCACAGCTCCAATTCCCAGAGTTAACATTCCTCCACATGTGGCTTTAATCTGTATTATATATGTAAAGTGTCTCTCACATTTCCAGCCTTGTGCTTTTTTCCAATCATCCCAGTATCCCTGCCCTCCAGTGCTGACTAATATTATCATAGGGTCATAGCACTGCTGGAGAGACAGCACCAACCTTAGACTGGAGTAAAAGGAACTATTGTCCTGATGCTTGCACTTTCAAGAGTTCTGCTTTGGCTCCTTCCCCACTATCCTACTCCCGATGGTATTCCAGACTGACAGCCTGTTCACTAATGTTCCAGATTATGTTCTGGGAGGTAGGAATTCTGAAACCGTCTGCCTGAACAGCATCACACTTGTCCCAGGTTTCAAAAACCTCTTCACTTGGCCAGTCATAAAAGTAGACCATGTCATTAGTGAATACGTGAATCTCCAAAAGGTGACCATGGAACTGTGGCTTGCAGGAATGTATAGGCTGAGTTGTCTACCCTGTATGCATGCAGAGCCACCTGTGGTGCAAGTGAAAGTGGATGCGGAAAAATAAGGGGTCCGAACTGCATTCCAAATTCTTAAGGCCAGCTCTCCAATTCCAGAATTCCAAGGATTCCAGAATTCCAAAGTCAAATCTACTTTTACAGATTGTTCTGAAGGTATGATATTCAAAGAAGAAAGATATATTTTACTGAGCAGTTTATTAGATTGATTTATAATTTTGAAATACTTAGAAATGTGGTACATGGGTTGTCATAATTACTATTGCCCTGATCTTCATAAATGTTAGGCACAGGCATACTGAGAGACTTTGAAATCAATTAGAGGGGAGGAAAGTGACATATGGAGATGATAAATGACTTGTATACAATATAAATTTGATTAATTAAAAGCACACATTATTTTTTTTTTTTTGCTTGTGAAACATCAAAAGAACCATACAACTTACTGCAATTTTAAAATTGTGCCCTTTTAGCTATCAACCATCCACAAAAGAAAATCCTACATATCTTAAAAATTAAATTATATTTTAAGGTTCTGCTACAATTGTTTGGGTAGTGAATTATAAATTTTCTCACACTACTTTTCATCTTCTCAAATAGGTAAAGATGATATGGTAGGTTATTGATGTTAGTTAGTTTGTTTGTTTTACAACAATTGATCTAGTCTTATACATAAAACCCCAAGTATAGATTTGGATGGGGGAGAGAGAACAAACAAACAAAAAAACCTTGAAGTTTTTCCCTTCCCATGGCATTTAGGAATTTATTGATCACTTGCTGCCACTTTAAGGTATGAAGAATTAAAAATACTGCCTTAGTTTACACTTTCCACCAATATTGCAAAATTGTGTCCACTCCATGTTGAAATTGAGCTAAGTGGTGGTAAATCTATTTGTGAAAACGACCCAGTTGTCTTTTCTCCGTATAAACTTGGATATTTGCGTAACAACCTTCTCCAACTCTAAATGTTAGATACAGGGGTCCATTTGACCTGCTTGCCCCACTTCCATCTCAATCTTCCTTTTAGTACTTCGAAAGTGATGAAAGAAGTAAGCTTACTTCTTCCTATTTAGAGGGTGTTATGTTTTGAACTGAGTCCCCCCAAAAGATCTGTTTGGGCAAATAGGGTCTTTCTCTGACGATATTATCAGTTTATTCGTACGAGAGAGGGGTGTGTTCTATTCCTTATTCCTTCACAGTGGTGACATATGAAAGGGAAGAACAGACCTGGAGTCAAAGCCATACACAGGGGAAGGAACCATATAAGCATACATCTACAAGCAGCAAAGGATCGCCAAGGGTTGCAGGCAGTCGCTAGAAGCTAGAAGAGAGGCATGAAACAGTCCATCTCTCAAAACTTTCAGAAGCAAGCAACATGGTCAATACCCTGATTTGGTCTTCTGGTCTCCAGAATTGTGAGAATACAACTGCCTTTAAAGCAAACCACATTGTGGTGTTTTGTTATGACAGTTCTAGCAAACAAAGACAGAGGAACTTCTTTTTTTTTTTTTAATTTTTTTATTGTACTTTGGATGAAGGTTTATAGAACAAATAGTTTCTCACTAAACAGTACACATACTGTTTTGTTTTGTTTTTTAATATTTTATTGTACTTCAGGTGAAGGCTTACAGAACAGATAGTTTCTCATGTAACAGTAGTACACATGCTGTTTTATGACATTGGTTAACAACCCCACAACATTTTAACCCTCTAAATTCTCAACTTTTTTTTTTTTTTTGGTGAAAATACACATAGCCAAAGATACGCCATTTCAAAAATTTTTTTACATACACATTTAAGTGACATTGACTACGCTCTTCTAATTGTGCTGTTATTCTCACTTAAGATGAAGGCTTACAGGACAAAATAGTCTCCCATTTAACAGTTACTACAAATGTTGCCCTATGACAATGGTTAACAATCTCACAACACATCAACACTATCCTTACTCTACTTTGTGTTCCCTATCATCAGCTTCCTACTCCCCTTCTGCCTTCTGGGCCTTGTCACTGGACTCCTGTACCTCGTTACTCTCATGGTTTTACTGGGCTGTCCACTCCCAGGCTGAACAGTGAACCTCGAAGGTAACTTCACCACTGAGTTAAAAGGGTGTCTGGGGGCCATACTCTCGGGGTTTCTCCAGTCTACACATACTGTTTTATGACAATGGTTAACAGCCCCATAACACGTTAACACTGTCCCTTCTCAGCCTTGGGTTCCCTATTACCAGGTTTCCTGTCCCCTCCTGCCTTCTAGTCCTTGTCCCTGGACTGTTGTGCTCCATTAGTCTCGTTCTGTTTTATGGGGCTGCCTAATCTTTGGCTGAAGGGTGAACGTCGGGAGCGACTTAATTACTGAGCTAACAGGATGTCTGGGGGCCATACTCTTGGGGTTTAAGACAGAGGGAACTTCTATCCATATCCTATTCCTTATTGAAGTTACCTTTACCTGGTCCCTTTATGCAGGGCCATAACTGGAAGTGGAACAGAGAGAAACGTTTTCTGCTGAGAAAAGAAACACCATTAATGGCAGCCAGACACCATCCAGTTTTTCTGGTCTCATGGAAAAGGAGTCAGTTGTTCATGGAGGCAATTAACCACATATTTCATTTCCTCCCCCTACTCCTGACTCTCCTTCTTCCTCTGTGGATCCAAGTGAATAGAGAGAGACCAATTGCCTTGGCTTGAATAGCTGCTTGAAAGCTTTTAAGATCCCAGGCACTAGCCAACAAATGAGGAGGTAACACAGACGCACGAAACACTTTATGGGACAAATTAACTGGGATGTCCATGAAACCATGACCCTAAACCTCCAAACCAAGGAACAAAATCCAAAGTGTTTGTTTGTACATAAGCGGCCTCAGCAGTTACTCTTTGTGTGTGTGTGTGTGTGGTTTTTGTAAATACACCTACCACACACAACTTTTGCCAATTTAACTTTTTACAGATGCTCAACTTATTGACGTCACTTACTATAATCAGCTGTGCAAACTTACCCTTAATCAATGAAATTTTTCCATCACCTAAACTGAAAATCAGTACTCCATACGCAATAATCCCCACTTTCCCTCCATCTCCTACCCTTGGTAACCACTAATAAACTTTGATCTCTATACATTTGGCTTTTCTTTGCCATGAGACCAGAAGAACTGCGTGGTGCCCTCCTATCATTACCGAACATTTTGATCAAAGACTCCATAGGAAAACTTCTGACCAAAAAGGGAAAATGTTGGACAGAATTTCAAAATCTCATGGACTCCTGTCTTTCTGGAGCCACGGAGACTGGATGAACCCCCAAAACTATTGACCTGAGATAATCTTTAAACCTTAAATCAAAAATACTTCCTGAAGTCTTCTTAAAACCAAACAATAGTTTAACTTGGCTAGGAAAAAAAAATGTCTGCCTTGAGCATTATGTTCTTTTAAGAACTATTTATATGGGATCAAATTGACAAGAACAACTCAAAATATTAGACAGGAAACTCAGACAGCAGTATGAGTTTAGGTTAATGGAGGAGGAACAACTCAGAAAAGGTGGGTGAGAATGGTTGCACTACACGAAGAATGTAATCAATGTTACTGAATTGTATACCTAGAAACTGTTGAGTTGGTGTATGTTTTCCTGTGTATATTCTCAACAACAACAACAAAATAAATAAATTTTTTTAAATAGGTACTGCATTGCCCCCAGCTGTGAAAACAGCCATTGCCTTTCTCTCCTGAGGTCACAACACATACACTCACATACTATAATCATTGATCAAATGTTAATGACATCTGTATCATTTTATAGTCTGTTTCTGTTGAATATTTTTTCTCCTAATTGTGGATCAAGTCTGCTATTTCTTCATACTCTTCACTTCTTTCTTCTTTTTATGTTTTGTATATGCAAAGAGTATAAAGAACTAGCATTGAGGAGGTTGGAAATATATATACAAATATATTTTAATTTCTGTCTCTGAGATTAAAAGCCTTCTACTTTAACTCGCTGCTAGCATGAGAAGCTGACCATTCAGATTTCACAAATTTAGATGCTGCTTTAATTAGACTGTTTTTACCACTGTTGGCTGAGAAGGCTCATCTCTTTTATCCTGTAAGCATTTAAGCTGGGATAGTATTGGACTACTGTAGCAAGAGCTTTGTTTCAGTATCTATAAATTCAACCTCTTTGAAAATCATCAGTATTGCATTAAAGCTCTCTGGTTTCCAGCCACTAACCTACTGAGATAATTTTTTTCTCAGCAAAATCTGGGGGAAAGATGAAATTTTATCTTTATGTTTGAAATGTCTTCCAACTTTTAATCTGTCTTACTGTTTAATATTGTCATTAAAAGTTCTGGCTGCTCCTCCACCCATCTGCACTTAGAAAAATGTTTGTCTTTAGTTATGGAAGCAGCTGCTCACCTACGGAAGGTATATTTCATTCTGGAATTCAAGTCGTTAGGCTATCTTGCACCCACTGCTATTCAATAGCCTTATATAAAAGTATAAATTGTATTTCATCATCTTTTTCTTTTTGCTAGAGCACAAGCACAATCATCCTATATTCTACAGAAAGTTAATAAAGATCATTTTGAAGAATGAAAAATATAAGATTTTAGTTATGCCTATTTAATTCTAAACCTGAGTTGACAGTCACTGAATTATAAAAGTCGCTCTCTCTTTCTCCTTGCCCTGTGTATGTATCTGTGTGTTTAAGTTACAGGTAAATTAAAAGAGCTTAATGTTGTAAGTGTTCTAAACAGGGTTAATGGTGACAGCTGTATTGTAATTGCAGCATAAAGGATTAAACAAGGAATTTAGCTCAACACTCCTCCAATCCCCTCACATGTTTGGCTTGACCATGCCTTACCCCACCCATGCACACTTCAGAATCACTGCTCAAAAGATGTCAAATATTTGGACACACACTAAAATGCAATAGCTTCAGATAAAGCAATGACATCAATGTTTCTCATGAATAAGTAGATAAAGGAAATAAAGATATATATGTAAAAAAAGAAATAGGAATTTTCTGTGATCTACAAGTGATTGTATTGAATCAGGAATAATACTGATATATAACTCCTCAGAAGAAACAATGTAAGAAAGAGCATGATTGAATATTATATGGAAAAAAGAGAACGGCTCTAACCTAATATTTTAATAAAAATGTTCTCAAGAGTTCTGGAAAAATGGCGCTCTAGGCAGAAGCACCATGCCGTCCCTCCACAGCAAAGATCTGAAAAACTAAGCCGAACCGAGAATACAACAATCCTGAAACCCTAAAACATCAAATGAAGAGATAAAGAACTCAGCCAAGCACCAAAAGGAGTGAGAAAACTGACAGAGAATGGAGAGCAAGGAGAGAGTCATGCAGAGGTCCCCTACCAGCTAACAGAGTGTGGATCCACCAACTTGGACTCCTATCGGAGACCAGCTAACAGGGGGTACAAGAAAGCAGCCTTACGGAGGTTCCAGCGGGAGACAAAACAACCGGTAATTGGTGATATACGTTTTCCGACCCCCCACTCTTCTTCACCCCTACTTGGCCTCCTCTGCTTCCCGCGGCCACAGTCTCTTGACCGGGAAACAGCGGCTGCTTGGATTCCACACACCCGAACGGATGGCTGTCTGAGTGCCATTTGTTGGCTGCTAGTGTCGATTTTTTTCCACTTCTTTTTATTTCTTTCTTGCCTCTCCCCACCTCCCCCTCCGTTAGCTCAGGTACCTCGCTCCGTGTGCCATCTTTGCTTCTTCCTGAGGGGCTGCAGAGCTCCGGTAATCTGTGATATACACTTCCCCACTCTCTACCATTCTTCACCCACACTCGCCCCCTCTGCTTCCCATGGACACAGTCTTGTCAGAAACACGAATCCGCACTAGCTGGCTCTCTGAGTGCCATTTGTTGGCTGCTAGTGTTGCTTTTTTTTGTCTGCTTCTTTTGACTTCTTACTTGCCTCTCGCCACCTCCCCCACACTTCGTTCAAGTACCTGGCTCCGTGCGCCATCTTTGCTTCTTCCTGAGGGGCTGCAGAGTTCCGTTCGAGTGTGGAGCTGCTTCCCGGTTTGGGCTGCTGCATTGGTGGGATCCTGGGGCTTTTGTTCATTTGTTTCTTTTGAATTGTTTGTTTGTTTTCTTTTCCTTTTCTTGAGTTGGGAGCCCTTTCTGGCCAGGCTGAGCTGCGTGGCAGGGAGACGCCCCTTTGGCTTCCACACACATGCAGAGGGATCCCTGACAGCATTTCTTTTT
>NW_004443991.1:5649702-5666096 GCF_000243295.1 Trichechus manatus latirostris | reverse complement strand
ATAGGACCAACACTTTCGGCTTTAATGCATGGCATTAACAGGATACAAACCATAACCATCAACGCACAAAACCCAATAGATAAGCTAGGTAACTGGGATCTTCTAAAAATCAAACACCTATGCTCTTCCAAAGACTTCACCAAAAGAGTAAAAAGAGAAAAAAAATATTCTCAAAAATGTAGATAAAATAAAATCTTTTTTTTAATCATGAACAAAAAGCTGAAAAAAATATATCACTAACATACCTGGTGATTCAGGAAATACTAGAAGAGGGTCTTCAAATAAAGCATAAATGAAATCAGATGAAAATAAAAGATCATACATTCAAAAAATAATTTTTGAAAACTTGAAAGAAAAATATTTTGGTAAATATAAATGGATATTAACCACTTAAAAGAATAATAGTGACACTTATTAAAGTTTAAAATACATAGAGATTAAAAATATGAGAGACAAGAGGATATAAATTCAGAGAAAGGTAAGTGGAGTTAATGTGGTCTAACATCCTAGAAATTTCCTGATTGATATCTTAATAGTTTTTTTTATTAGACTTGGATAAGAAAATGTATGATAGAATCTGGTAACCACCAAAATAATAAGGGTTGGTTACTATAAAAGTAATGGAAGGGATAAATGAAGTAATTTTTTAAAAATCAATGTGAAGAGTAAAGTAAGTGGTAATAGAAACACAGAACGGGCATAATAACTAAATAGTAGGATAATTGATTTAAACTCTGTAATACCAGAAAGTATATGAAATTTAAGTGGAATTTATGTTTCATTTGTTATTGTAAGTTGTAGTGCAGTTGCTCCGACTCAGGACAATCCTAGGTATAACAGAAAGAAACACTGCCTTGTCTGGCGCCATATCCATTATCTTTGATATGTTTGATCCCATTGTTGAGGCTATTGTGTCAATCCATCTCACTGAGGGCTTTCCTTGTTTTTGCTGACCTTCTACTTTACCAAACATGATGTTTTATTTAGTAGACAGTAAATGTCAAAATGAATAAAGAAAATAAATCATATGCTGCTAATCAGAAAAATATGTAATATAAACTAGAGAGCATTTTAAAAGTAAAAGAATAGAAAATGAAACACCATGGAAGCACTGACTTAAAGACGTTGATGCAGCCATATTATTACCAAGTACAGCTGAATTTAAGGAAAAAGACATTAATAAAGATAAAGAGCAAACATTCACGATGATAAAATATTTCAATGATTTGGAAAATATAACAATTTTCAATTTGTTTTCATATAATATAATGTCAAAACACATAAAGCAAAAATTAAAAGAACAAAAAAGATAAATGTACAAATCCACAGTACTGGGAGATTTTAACACAACTTTCTTAGTACTTGATAGGACAAGCAAATAAAAAATGAGTAAGAATATGGAAGATTTGAACAATATGATTAACATATGATATACTTTTTATTTACAGAGGATCACTCCCAACAACTGCAGAAAATACAGCTTTGTCAAGTGCACATAGAACATTAATAAAAGTTTACTATATGCTATGCTACTAAGCAAATATTGACAAATTTTATAAGATTTAAATAATTCACAGTGTACATTACAGAAACATGGAAGTAAGCCAGGAATTCGTAGCAAAATATAACTCGTAAACCATCTTATGTTTATAAATGTAAAAGCATATTTTTAAAGAACCCAAAGAAAACAAAAATCCACACAACTGGACCAATAAGCAACATTATGATAAAAGGAGAAAAGATTGAAGTTGTCAAGGATTTTGCTTTACTTGGATCTACAATCAACATCCATGGAAGCAGCAGTCAACAAATCAAACGACACATTGCATTGGACAAATCTGCGCAAAAGACCTCTTTAAAGTGTTCAAAAGCAAAGATGTCACTTTGAAGAATAAAGTGCGCCTGATCCAAGCCCTAGTGTTCTCAATAACGTCATACTCACGTAAAAGCTGGACAATGAATAAGGAAGACTGAATTGACACCTTTGAGTTGTGGTTTTGGAGAATATTGAATATACCACGGACTGCCAAAAGAACGAACAAATCTGTCTTGGTAGAAGTACAACCAGAATGCTCCTTAGAAGCGAGGATGGTGAGACTATATCACACATACTGTGGACATATTATTAGAAGAGATCAGACCCTGGAGAAGGGCATTATCCTTGGTAAAGTAGAGGGTCAGCGAAAGAGAGGAAGACCCTCAATGAGATGAATTGACACAGTGGCTGCAGCAATGGGCTCAAGCATAACAACCATTGTGAGGATGGCGCAGGACCAGACAATATTTTGTTCTGTTGTGCATAGGGTCACTGTGCTTCAGAACTGACTCGATGGCATCTAACAACAACAATTTATCCAAATTTTTAAAAATCGCAATGGTAATTAGAAAATATTTCATACAACTAATAATGAATATATGATATACCTAAGCTGCGGGTACAATTGAAGCTATGCTATAGGGACATTTATAGATTTAAATGCATGTATTTTCAAGAAAGAAAGGCAGAAAATCAATTCTGTAAGAATTCTTCACAAAATATTAGGGTGAAAAGAGACCATATTAAAACAAACAAAATTTATGAAGAAACAAAAATAAATATACAAACCAAAATTATTGAAAAATACAACAAATTTACAAAGTACAGGAACAACAAAAAGTTATTTATTTGAATTGATATACAAAATTTGATGTCTTTCTTAGAATGGGGAGAAAGGGAGAGAGAGAAAGTTTGGCAGAGATAGAGCAACAGACTGAGGAAGACACTGGAGACAAAACAGACAATATCAGTAAGGAATAAGATACTACAGATAGCAAAGAGACCAAAAGAACATACTGTGACTGACTGATGCTAATATTTTTAAAAACGTAGATAAATTAGGCACATTCTTTGTTGTTGTTAGGTGCCGTCAAGCCGATTCCAACTCATAGCGAACCTATGTACAACAGAAGGGAACACTGCCTGGTCCTGCACCATCCTCATGATTACTGTTATGCTTGAATCCATTGTTGCAGTCACTGTGTCAGTCCATCTAGTTGAGGGTCTTCCCCTTTTTTGCTGACCCTCTACCAAGCTTGATTCCTTCTCCAGGGACTGATCCCTCCTGATGACATGTCTAAAGTATGTGAGACAAAGGATCACCATCCTTTCTTCTAAGAAGCATTCTAGCTGTACTTCTTCCAAGACAGATTTGTTCGTTCTTTTGGCAGTCTGTGGTATATTCAATATCCTTTGCCAACACCATAATTCAAAGGCATCAATTCTTTGGTCTTCCTTATTCATTGCCCAGCTTTCTCATGCATATGAGGTGACTGAAAACACCCTGGCTTGGGTCAGGAGCACTTTAGTCCTTAAAGTGACATCTATGCTTTTGAACACTTTAAAGAGGACTTTTGCCACAGATTTGTCCAATGCATTGTGTCCTTCCTAAGATAAACAAAATGCAACTTAGTAAAAGTTGCACAAGTTTAAATGGTGATTCTGATTAGTCCTATTACGCTTTTAAAAAAAAAATTTTCTTTCAATCTGCACATAGAAACCTACCCAAAACGACAAATCCAGGCTTAGGTACTACACTGGAGAAAGCTTTTAAAGAGAAGCGACAAATGACATTCATCTTACATATGATCTTCTAGAAAAGAGGGAAAAAGGGGAACACTTTGTAACTTCTTTTGCAAAACCAGCATATCCTTGATATCAAAAACTGATTACTTATGAAACACAGATGCATAATCCAAACAAAACGTTAGCAAACTGAATCCAATGATACATAAAATGTACAATACATCACAGCCAAATTGTTTATTCAAGGAATTTTAGATTGCATTTGATAAGCTGTATCTATAAAATCTTTCAGAAAATATTATGCATGATGAAAATTTTAAAGCACTTTTTATAAGATTAGGTCTGAACAAGGATTCCTATTATCACTATTTCTACTGTATATTGTATTGTAGGTCCTAAACAGTGCAGTAATAACAAAAATAATAAAAACTATAAAAATTGAAGATAAAATATCATAATTAATAGTTTAATTATGTATGTAGACAATCCAAATATCCTATAAATACATTATTAGATTCAATAAGTGAGTTTAGAAATATTGCTGAATACAAGGCCAATAGAAACTCAGTTGTATTTCTATGTTCTAAACCATGCATTCACAAATGAATACATAATACACAGACACACACCATATCTTCAACAGCATTACAATATCAAGTACCTAGAAGTAAATAAGTAAGGGTATGTTGTGAAAGACTTTAACTAAAAAATATAAAATATTATTTAGTTAATTTTTTTAAATACTAAATCATATTGGAAGATATACCACACCCATGAATTGAAAGACTTAATACGTCAGTTCTTTATAAGTTGATCTATGGATTCAAGTCACTCACAAACAAATTGCTGCATAATGTTTATTAACATTGGTAAAGAGAATCTAAAATGTTAGAAATTAAATAATCGAGAATAGCATGACTCTTGAGGAAAAAGAAAAAGAGGTATTCTAATAAATAAAATGGATTAATTAGAAAACAAACTCGTTAAGAGAGTGTAGTGTCCATGCATGGTTAAAGGAAATAGACCAACAGAATGGAATAGTGAGTCTAGAACACTTCATATGAATACTTTGTTTATGCAAAAATGGCACAACAGAGCAGTAGAGAAAAAAACTTTTTTTCAATAAATAGCGTTTTGTCAATTAGGTGGCCATATGAAAAAAAATTGCAGCTTTATTTGTAGCAGTCTCGAACTAAAAACGGCCCAAATATTTATCAAGAGTAGAATGGTAAAAGAAGCCCTGGTGCTGCCATGGTTAAGATCTGCTCAGCTGCTTGTATATTTTGATTATTAAATTAGTAGTTGAAACATTAAAACATAGACACAGGTACATTAATTGAAGATTATATTGGTGTAAGAGCTTGTATACACAAATATGGATATATAAATATTTCCATTTAAGTAGTCTGTACACATGGTAAGAATATAAAATGTATGTACAAAACATTACTTTTAAGGGTTTAATTAACCAATATCAAAAATTCTAAAAATGGTGTATAAAATGGCAAAATACAGCACAAAACATACAATATGATTACTATGAAGTACAGTTCGTTATTAGGGAGGAATTCAGTTTCACTGGAGTTTTCATTTAAAAATTCATAGAGGGATTAATAGGTGATAATCACTGCTGTTGATTAACAAGGCATATATAATTAAAGGTTATCAGGAAAAGGTTAATGTTTTTCCAGAGGAATTTGAGAGATGAAATTATTAGTTTCTAATAAATTAGGGGAATTTTGATGGATTTCTTTTCTCTTAGAGAAAAATGTATTGTTTTTTTTGTTTGTTTTCTTAAATGTAGTCAGACAATGTAAAACACAAAGCTTCTTTTAAATACGTTATAATTCGTTAAACTAGGCCACTGGCGCCATTCTCATTCCAAGCTTTTTGAGAAACATTTCAATGTTGCCAGCTGCACAACCAAGGCCCCAAAAGGCAACACCAAACTATTCATACTGAATATGACTTTTAGGCAATTATAAAACGTGATGTCAAAAGTATCTTTACAAGGTAAAGGATATTGAATTGTACTTGGCATATGAAATGCTAGACAGGACAGTGTTTCACAATGTGGTTCGATAGTACCAGGCCATTTAATTGGCAGCATACTCTGGGTCCATTAGTGAGTATCTAAATCTTAACCATAACGATGTTTGGATGGCCATTGGACACCTATGTGAGCTGTCATGTCAGATGGATTAATTTCATAATATTTGGCTTTGAGTATTTAATTTTTATACATCAAATTTACATAGAAAATTAAATAGCTGTAATGGGTTGAATTGTGTCCTACAGAAGTATGTAGAAGTCATTAATGTACCTGTGGATGTGATCCTCTTTTAAAAAGGTATTTTTTTGTTTTGTTTTGCTAATCAGGTCATACCAGGGTAGGGTGGGTCCTAAACCTGATGACTTGTGCATTATAAAAAGAGCAGGATCGCTGCAGAGATACAGAGAGGGGGAAGACAGATGCCATGTGAGGGCCTGTCTATGAGCAAAGAAATGCCAAGGATTACTGTCAGACACCCAAAACTAGGACAGAGGCCCCCAAAAAAGAACTGACACAGCCGAGACCCTGATTTAGATTTTAGTCTCCGTAACTGTAAGAAAATTAATTTCTGTTCTTTCAAGCCGCTCATTTGTGGTATTTCTCTTATGGCAGCACTAGGTAACTATGACAAAAGTTGACATAGATTTACTCTTCTCACTCCACTTTTTTAATTTCCTGCATGTGTATAAGCTATTTGAAAAGAAGCTATTAAATTAAATAATTAGCACAAAATAGATTCCCAAAAAATAGTAGCTCTTATATTATTAACAATAATAATATTGATGTCATCATATATATTTGCAATGCCCTATATAGATAGCTCCTTAGCATCAGTGCTGTTTAACGACGCCTATATTAGGGTCCAGTCAGGAAAATAGAAGTCATGCTAGGTATTTCACAAGAAGATCTTAAACACTGGGAATTGATTACAAAGGTGTTAGAAATGTAGAAAGAGCAAAAGATAGTCAGGTAACAAGGGATTGATAATTGCAGGAAGTTTTTCCTATTCTGAGGGGAGAAGAAACCAAACAAAGGGAAATGGTGTTTCTAGAACTCAGGAGCACAGGTACCACTGACTTTGCTGGAAACTGCCAATGCCTGGATTGCCAGAGTCTGCTTAGGCCTGCAGCCACTCTCAGTTTTAACCATCATTGCAGCTGAAAATCTGAAGCTTGCAGCTTCTGGCAGTCACCCACTAGCACTGCTGCTGGAACACCAAAGGAACTGCTAACCAAAAGATCGGTGGTTCCAATCTACCAGCCACTCCTTAGAAACCCTGTGGGGCAGTTCTAATCTGTCCTATATGATTGCTATGAGTTGGAATCGACTCATTGGCAATGTGTTGGTTTTTTTGTGTCTTTATACTGTTGATGAAAACCAATCTCAAAAGATTACATACTTCAAGATTGCATTTATATAAAATTCTTGAAATGACAAACTTTAGATACGGAAAACATATAATGGTTGCCAGGGGTTAGGGATTTTGGAGGGAAGGTATAGGAGCGACTAAGCAGGAATAGCATGGCTGATGTCTTTGTGGTGATGAAATAGTTCTGTAACTTGACTGTGATGTCAGTTACACAAGTCTATATATGTGATAAAATGACATAGAGCTATGTTCATATTTTGCCAATGTCAAATGCCTGGCTTTGATATTTTCTAGAACACTGAACTGCATAAAGACTACACAGGGCCTCTCTCTACTATCTTTGCAAATTACTGTGAATCTATAATTATTTCAAAATAAAAACTAAAATCAATCAATCAATCAATCTTACCAGTGTCTCCCACCTGTCAAACCTTACTCAAGCTGACAAAGAGTCTGTGAAATTTAGTTTTAGGGCTTCAGGGATTCAGATTCCTTCAATATAGAACAGAGCAAGGAAGAGTAGAGTGAAATTGTGTGAAGCTAGGTGGGAAAAAAAAAAAAACTGGCACAGTATCAAGAATCTCTAACATGTGCCCATTGATTAGTAAATTGAACTGTATATTAAAACATAGAACTAAAAGATATTTAATTCATTCTTTCCATACTAGCAAGTTTCAGTAATGATGGTGTTGAAGACTCTGAAGAGGTTAACTAGGGATAAGTACTACCGAATGAACTTATACTATAGTAAGAAAACACATAAGCTACTTCTCATGATATTTCTGCCTCAATTTACTTCCAAAAATCAGTCAGTGAAAACCCTATGGATCACAACGACCTATCCTGCTGTGCATAGGCTCATCATGAGTTGGAGGCCAGCTCAATGGCAGCTAATAAAACAAGTACAAGATCAATAATATTTGTTAAGTAAATAGCTGAAATGAATGAACAAATTCTACTTAATATTCTATTGTGATTTGTGATTTTTTTCTGTTGAATACTATAAAAATTTCAAGAGTTTATATTTACAGTATTATGTAGCTGAGTGCTGATCTAGAGGGTAGAATAAAAGCCTAAGCTGACTGGAAGGAATATCATCTTAGCTCTGATTTTCTAAACAAGCAGAATATATATTCTTTTAAAAAGAGGTAAGTTGAAAGTTTGTTTCATAATTTAGCTCAAAACATCAAATTCCGTTTCTTTGTCTTTTGTTTTTTTGAAGAAGCCTTATAAACTGGCAAATTCTGAGAAAAACTGAATTAAGATCTAATATTGTTCTTTGGTTAGTAATGTATTAACTTTTATTGTAACAGATTTAAATCTAAACTACCAAACACACATCATAATATATTGAACAGAAATAGAAATATGTGTGGAAATGCATCATATTCAGAAAGCCATATATTCTCATTAATCAGAGCTGCAATTAGTAGATCCCGATGTGATCAGAGGCTCCTAGTTTGCTGAGAGTTTGAGTCATGAATGGATATTGAATTTCGTCAAATGCTATCTCTACATGTATTGACAGGCAATGTGGCTTTTCTTCTTTAGGTTATGGATATGGTGAATTATATTGATTGATTTTTCAAATCAATTTGATCCAGCAATCACATTTCTAGTTTTTTATTCTAGAGAAACTAAAATTTACACAAAAACCTCCCAATAAACAGCCTTGTTCATTATCACCAAAAACTCTAAGCTCAGAGATGCTACAGTGGTTCAGTGATTAAACAGACTGGTACATCCAAACAATGAAATATTACTCAGAAATATAAAGGAATAAATTATCAGTACATGTATAACTTGGGTGAATTTTAAATGCATTATGTTAGGTGAAAGTGGCTAGCCACGAAAATTGCATATTGTATGATTCCACTTATATGACTTTCTGAAAAAGGCAAAAATACAAGATGAGGGGAGAGGATCTGAATCTATGGAAATTCTTATGGGTATTGAAATTGTTCTGTGGCCTGTCTGTGATGGTAGTTACAAGAGTGTAAGTATGCATATAAACTCATAGAACTGTACAATGAAAAAGCAAATTTTACTGTATGTAACTTAAAAATTAAATAAAATCAAACAAAAAAAGAAACTTCTCTTTATTAAAGTCCTCTCAAATAACCCAATTTATGCAGATAGTTTCCTACTGAAACCCAATTAACACAAAGGGCCACCACATTTTAGCACCCTTCCCTCTGCATCTTCAAGAAATATTGACCATTCCTTACATTTCAATATGCATTTGTAAATTTAGAATGAATCTTTCTCTTCTGATTTCCTCACATTTATCCATACAAGGGAGGAAATATGTTTTCTTTCATATTAAGTTAGGAATATTTTACAAACTCTACTCTTTCTATGTATTTGATTCAGAATGTTTAGTAACCAATAATATTATTGAAAGTACTTTCTAGTATTAGCAATCAGTGATATTCATTTTATCATTCACTGTACTATAATAATTCTGGACGGGTTTCATGTGATCACTGGATTTTCTATGAAGCAGAATCAAGATCAACCTTCAAACAAAACTGTGGCATAAGTAAACTTTGTCTTTATGAACTTCTTGCCCAATTTTACATTTCTCTTCCTGAACTATGTGCTCTGTTGGGAATTGGTTTTCTACTTCTCTATTTCCCCTCCTGAATCAATCATGCTCTTTCTTAATAACCTTTCTGATAGTATGAATGAAGAAATATTGATTGTGTATCCATTGTTTACTGGAAGATATAAGTGAGTGAGTAAAACTACGAACACTGTCTTTAGGATATTTGCATTTTAATGAAAATGAAAGTCATAGCACCAGCACTGGGCCAAAAGAATAAGCATTTAATTTGTAACTTTAGATATCAGTGAGCTCATGTTGGCTAATTTTTTTGGAGATAAGAGAGGATTTACTGAAAATCACTGAACATTGCTAGTGACCCTCTACTTCTCCTTCGCATAAGGACAGAATCACATACTCAAAATAATTCTAAGATATCATTTCCCTTCTTTAAAAAGTGGCTCATTGCAATTAAAAGTTTCCCTAGTGTAGTTAATTTTAACATTTATAGACCCCCATAATATGAAGAGATGGAGGCCTGGTGGCACAGAGGTTAAGAGCTCAGCTGCTAACCAAAAGGTAAGCAGTTTGAATCCACCAGCCACTCCTTAGAAACCCTATGGGGCAGTTCTACTCTGTCCTATAGGATCTCAATTAGTTGGAATCAACTCTACAGCAACGTGTTCGGTTTTTTGTAATATGAAGAGAGGACAATGGAAGTTCAGTGGTACAATTGTGGCTTTCCATGCAAGAAACCAATGCACCTCATGTGTAGCCACCACTGTTCATCAGTTGAGGCTTACATGTTGCTATGATGTTGAATGAATTTCTGCAGAACATCCAGACTAAGACAGACTAGAAAGAAAGGCCTGGTGATCTACTTCTGAAAATCAACCATGAAAACCCTATGGATCACAAAGTTTCAATCCCCAACCAATCATGGGGATAGCCCAGGACCTGGCAGCTTTCATTTTGTTTTGCATAGGGAGGCCTTTGAATAGGAGGCCAATTCGATGGCACCTACAGAACAATAACAACATAATATGAGAAGTAAAATTGTATGTTGACTTTAACTTTTAAGTTGATACAATAGCAAAAAAAAGGAAAAAGGCAATTAGCTTCACAGAGACAATGGTGGTAATTTTGCAAATAAATCTAGGTCTATAGGTAGGATGAAATTTTTAACCAGTTCATTTATATCAGTTAGCTATATATTTCTTCAATAAAGAAATTTCTGATCAAAAATGTTTATTTGAATGCTTCATATATGCAAATGGTCCCTTCTCCTGGCTCATCACTAACTCTTTCCCTTATAACACTCCTATTAGAGAAATATGTTCTGAGAGATTATCACTAAGAAAGAAAATGCATGCATTGTGGTAAGTCAACATAATCATAGGCCTCAAATGCATGCAATAATTGTGGGATCAAGATATTTGTTAGGTGCAGTTTAGGGTAGATTATGAGAACCATGTTATAGTTGTACTATAGACAATATTCTAGTATTTCTTGGAAATACACAAGCATGATGCATCTGAAAGCATCTAATGAATGCCCATGTTTGGATTTTTCTTAACACACTCTCTATTTTTTGTGTACTTGCAAAAAGTTTATTATACAAATGGTAATGGAAATTGTATGTTATTTGATGGAGTACCCGAAAAACTTAATTTGATTCTTTTCCTGGGCCCAGTGATAGAGGATTCTCTAAGAGATTATGCGGACAGTCATTTTTCTCTACCTGCCAGTAAAGATACATAGAGTCAAATAAGTACAGGATATATCTGAAAATAATTTACTTCCCAACATTAGTATTTCATAGAAAAAGGAAACTAGCCCCTGGATTTAGTAAATGACATGACAGGTTATAATTACTTTAATTTTCAATGTTGTAATATACTTTTTCTCTCTTAGAGTGGCATCAGAACTTTTCAATTTTCTTTTATTCTCATAAAAAAATTCTGAAGCATATGTATTCATCTCTTGTGAATATGAGGATTTTAATACATAATGCAAAGATTGTAAATGGAAGCATATGAAGAAATTCAATTTTATATGTAAGAGATCTTATTGCTTCAATCTTAGATTGTGCTTGAGCTTCTTAATGAATAGCTAATATTTCATATAACAGGAAAATGATTTGATTGCTTCTTTGTTGCTATCAGGGTAAGATTTTACTATTTCCTTTATCTATTCACGTGCAAAAGACTTTGAGTTAGAAAACGAAAAGGGAAAAACATGCTAAGCATTTCTCAAGCTGAAAGAACTGCAGAAAAAATTCAAACTGAGAGTTGCAATATTGAAAGATTCTATGGGCAAAATATTGAACAACACAGAAAGAATCAAAAGAAGATGGAAGGAATACACAGTCACTGCACCAAATAGAACTGGTTGACAGTCAACCACTTCAGGAGGTAGCATATGATCAAGAACCAATTGTACTGAAGGAAGAACTGCAAGCTGTACTGAAGGCATTGGCAAAAAACAAGCCTCCAGGAACTGACAGAATACCAGTTGAGATGTTTCAACAGTCAGATGCAGCCCTGGAGGTGCTCACTTTCTATGCCAAAAAATTTGGAAGACAGCTGCCTGGCCGACTGACTGGAAGAGATTCATATTTGTGTCCATTCCAAACAAAAGTGATCCAACAGAATGCAGAAATTATGGAACAATATCATTAATATTGCTTGAAGGTAAAATTTCACTGAAGTAATTTTAAAAACCAGTTGCAACAGTACATAGACAGGGAACGATCAGGAATTCAAGCCTGATTCAGAAGAGGGCATAGAATGAGGGATATCACTGTTGATGTCAAATGGATCTTGGCTGAAAGCAGAGAATACTAGAAAGATGTTTACCTGTGTTTTATTGACTATGCAAAAGCATTCAAAAATTTGGATCATAACAAATTATGGATAACATTGTGAAGAATGGGAATCCCAGAGCGTTTACTTGCGCTCATGAGGAATCTGTGTATGGATCAACAGGCAGTCTTTAGAGCAGAACGAAGGGATACTACATGGTTTAAAATCAGGAAAGGTGTGTGTCAGGCTATATCCTTTCACCAGACTTATACAATCCATATGCTGAGCAAATAATCTGAGAAGCTGAACTGTATGAATAAGAACATGACATCAAGATTGAAGGAAGCTTCATTAACAACCTGCAATATGCAGATTATGTAACTTTGCTTGCTGAGGGCAAAGCGGACTGGAAGCACTTACTGATGAAGATCAAAGACTACAGCCTTCGGTATGGATTACACCTCAACATAAAGAAAACAAAAATCCTCACAACTGGACCAATCAGCAACTTCACAATAAAAGGAGGAAATATTGAAGTTGTCAGGGATTTTCTTTTACTTGGATTCACAATCAATGCCCATGGAAATAGTAGTCAAGAAGTCAAATGACGTAGTGCATTGAGCAGATCTGCTGCAAAAGACCTCTTTAATGTATTCAAAAGCAAAGATGTCATTTTGAGGACTAAAGTGCACTTAATGCAAACTATGGTATTTTCAATCGCCTTATATGCATTCAAAAGTTGGACAATGAATAAGGGAGATTGAAGAAGAACTGATGTCTTTGAATTATGGTGTTGATGAAGAATATTCAATATACCATGGACTACCAGAAGAATGAACAAGTCTGTCTTGGAAGAAGTACAGCCAGAATGCTCCTTAGAAGCAAGATGGTGAGTCTTTGTTTCATGTACTTTGGACAAGATGTTATCAGGAAGAACCATTCCCTGGAGAAGGACGTCGTGCTTGATAAAGTAGAGGGTAAAGAGAGGAAGACCCTCAAGGAGATGGATTGCCACAGTGGCTACAAGATGGTATTAAGCATGGCAACAATTGTGAAGATGGTAGAGGACCAGGCAGGGTTTCATTCTGTTGTACACAAGGTCACTGTTAATGGATTGAATTGTGTCCCCCAAAAAAGTGTGTTAACTTGAGTAGGCCATGATTCCCAGTATTGTATGGTTTTCCACCATTTGTGATCTGATGTGATTTTCCTGTGTGTTGTAAATCCTAATCTATAAAATATTAATAAAGCAGGATTAGAGGCAGTTATGCTAATAAGGCAGGACTCAATCTACAGGATTAGGTTGTATCTTGAGTCAATCTCTTTTGAGATATATAAGAGAGAATCCAGCAGAGAGGAAAGGGACCTTATTCACCAAGAATAAAAAATCAGGAAGGGAGCACATCCTTCCTGGCTCTGAGAAGCTCCTAGACCAAAGGAAGATTGATAACAAGGACCTTCCCCTAGAGCCAAGAGAGAAAGTCTTTCCCTGGAGCTGGCACCCTGAATTTGGACTTCTAGATTCCTAGACTATGAGAGAATAAATTTCTATTTTTTAAAGACATCCACTTGTGGTACTTCTGTTACACCAGCACTAGATAACTAATACAGTCACTTGGAGTCGGAAGCAACTCAAGGCACCTAACAGCAACATCCTATTTATTAAAAATTTCAAATATGCTCTAAAACATCTTTTGGAATCATTTAAAATTAGACTGATTACAATGCACATGTCCTGGGTTTCTTAAAACACACTGTTAAGAAATATGATTAAATGAAATATAATGTTAAATGCTACATTTATTTCAAAAGAAGAAATAGTAGAAATAAAATAAAAAAAGAAAACAAAGTCAGTTTTGTTCACATTTTCTGATATAGTATTTATATATATGAAGAAAATTCAAGCTAGTCTGCAAGTTAGTGGAAATGGGGATAACAAAGATATTTTAATTAAAATTGAAAGATTACACTGGGTAATGGAAAACAACTCTCTGTGACTTTTCCTTTTTCTCATACCTTTATCCAAGTGAAGCTGAGTTTACTACATGATGAAATAACTGAAGACAGGATAATATCTATGAGCTGTATAAATTTTTAAATATTCTGCTCATACACACTGCTTGGGAATGAGGCCCTTCTTTTGTGGGAAAGAGAACATAGGCAGCATATATGAAAAGGCTTTAGGCTGATGTGAGTGAGGTGGTGTAGAAGAACTTGTTGCTTTGGTTTTGTTTGTACTGTGATTGCTTGTTTTCATGTAACTGTTTACAGTATTAAAGCTGCTTTCAATATTACCATATGATACTGTATAACGAAGGACAGAGATTGTTTAGTGGACTGATTATTGAAAAACTCAGATTCTCCTAATAATAAAAGAATTTTTGAAATATAAACCCACAAAATAATACATTCTTTTCATAAATTGAGTTCTGTTTAAATTTCCAAACATATATGGGATTTAATATATTTCTCAGAACATAACATTTTAGAATAGTTTTTCTCTATACTTCAGAACTTCTCTGGCTGTGTATATTTATATAAATTCGGTATGTTTTGTGGGAAAAAGTAAATGCTTAAACTATTAATTACTTCTAAAATAAATAGTAGTAAACGTTTAAAGAATTTCTTAGATTTTTAGGTGAGTGGATTAAGAATTCTCAAATTAAAGGCTATAACCTAAGTGGGTTTTTATGAGAAATTAAATAAAAACAATTCACACAAGACCTAGTAGAAAAACCAAAAAGATTGCAAAAATGAAATTTCCTAATATAAAACACAGCCTTGCCAATTGTTAAGAAACAGACAAAAAAAATACTATGGGTTCGCAAAATAATCACCTACCTATGAAATATTCAGTGGGCAAACATGATACTCTGTTACCAGCTGGCCTTGTCCAAACTCTATTTTGAAAAACAGGACATTTAAGTTTTCTTTAAATTTAATTATCAGTTCCCTTACTTCTTGCCTCTTAGATTTGCCTCAAGAGAACTAGTCCAAAATTTCCCTTCCCAACAGATTTTTTCATTAAAAAAAAGCTAATGAAAAGAGGAGAGATTTATGCTGCCTATGAGATTTGCATAACCATTCAGGAGTAATAGAGTCTATGAACAGACTCAGAATTCTCCATTTACAAAATATAATTATCAGTATGGAAAAGTGAGAAGTTTGTCTAAAGTTCAACCTCACTGCCACTGCTTATTTCACAGATTTCCACAAATTATGATGGAATAAATTGCTGTTATAGAGAAATTTCTAAACCAGACTAATCCTTTTAACAACGTTTACTTATTTCTAATAGTTTCAAGAAGTTTGCCATTCTGGATGAGCAATGAGAAATGTATAACCAAAAACATCAAAACTGGCAGTCATAAAAATCAAAATGGAAGAGAAATATGGATGTCTTAAATCTCTGACTTAAACAGAAAAGTTAGCATTTGGGTAGCACCCTAAGTTGTTGAGCTTTGAAATAGTTAACAAATAATGAGCATGACTATAGTGCAGTGGGAAATTCTTAAATTAGCAATATAAATTTAAAATAAATCCTTGTTATGTTATTTTTTAGCCTCATCAATTGTATTTAAGGTATTTTTTATAATTAACAATAACAAAGATTTTTCCTTAGCATGTTCAAAGAAAGCTTCCTTGGAATTTATGTCAATGCAAGGAAATCAAATATGGGATTGGAGAACAAACACGTGTTGCACAGTATCCCTATAAGACAGAGTAGAACTTCTCATAGGGTTTTCAAGGCTGTAATCTCTATAGAAGCAGACTGCCACATCTTTCCTCTGTGGAGTGACTGGTGAGTTCGAACCACCAACCTTTCATTTACGGGCCCAGAGCTTTAACCACTATGCTACTAGGACTCCATAGGTTGCTTAGTTAGTGAACAGCAAATATTAACTATGCTATTGGTTTTCTTCCCAGGTCAATTAATTTTTCTTCTTATTTAAAAATTAAAACCCTTGAGAGTTCCGGCAAAATGGCGCTCTAGGCAGAAGCACCATGCCGTCCCTCCACAGCAAAGATCCGAAAAACTAAGCCGAACAGAGAATACAACA
>NW_004443991.1:5647456-5649060 GCF_000243295.1 Trichechus manatus latirostris | reverse complement strand
GGACACAGTCTCTTGTCCAGAAACACCAGCCCGCACTAGCTGGCTCTCTCAGTGCCATTTGTTGGCTGCTGGTGTTGCTTTTTTTTTTTTTCCCCTGCTTCTTTTGATTTCTTCCTTGCCTCTCGCCGCCTCCCCCTCCTTTCGCTCAAGTGCCTGGCTCTGTGCACCATCTTTGCTTCTTCCTGAGGGGCCGCGGAGCTCCATTCAAGTGTGGAGCTGCTTCCCGGTCTGGGCTACTGCGCTGGTGGGATCCCGGGGCTTTTGTTCGTTTGTACATTTTGAATTGTTTGTTTGTTTTCTCTTCCTTTTCTTGAGTTGGGAGCACTTTCTGGCCAGGCAGAGCTGCATGGCAAGGAACTCCCCTTCAGCTTCCACAGACGTACAGAGGGATCCCTGAGAGAATTTCTTTTTTCGTTGGTTTTTTTTTTTTTTCTGTTTTTTGGGGGGGTCTTTCTTCTTCTACTTTTTTTTTTAATTTGCTTTGTTTCTTTTTCCCTCTTTTTCCCTTTTTGTCCTTCTTCATTGCTCAGTTTCTCATCTCTCTATATCTTCCTTCTCTTTCTGATCCTGAATACCAGGCGTAGTATACCTCTACACCTTCTAGCCAGGCTGTACTGCAACACCTCAGAGTGACTACCCCAGACCTCATAGCTGCATCAGTGGGATCCCTGGGAACTTTGCAGTTCTTTAAACTTTCTGATTTTTATTTATTCATTCTCTTCTTTTTTTCCTCTTCCCATTTCTGATTTTCACCATTTCATAGTCTCTCATCTCTCCATTCCAACGGCAAGCTCCCCTAACATTCTTTTTTGTTTGTATGTTTTTGGCCCCTATTCCTCTCTCCTCTCTCCCATATACATCTTAGCTCCACACATAAAAATCTCCCTGCTGCATCCTGCCTACCTGCACCATGCACTTAACATCATACCACCAAGCAGCACAGGCAGGGCCTACTGGAACCTGCCCTGCACTGATTACCAACCCGACCTGTTGGCTATAGTAAGTGCCACAAACAACCCGTCCCAGTAAGTTCTCTTCAGCTAGATCTGCCCTGCTGTACCATATCTGAGTGACTGACACTGCCAGTTGGAGAAGGAGGAGAAAAGTATTGAGCACACAGACGAACAAACAACAAAGGACACACAGTCCGCCTACTCAGACATAGTCAAATTATTTTTTTAAAAAAGGGATGAAACAAACAAATCTACAATCAATAAACAAGAAAAATAACTACTGAATGCCCCATAAACAGCAGACAATATCAAAACATTTACAAAAACTAGACAGGATGGTTCCAGTAGGTATCCAAAATAAAACACCAGATGACTCTCCTGTGGAAGAAAATGCACTAGAACTACCTGATAGGGAATTCAAATCTCTAATACTCCGAATTCTCCAAGGACTGAGGCAAAAAGCTGACAAATATGAGGAAAAAATAGACAAATTCATGGAAAATATGGAAAAAATTGCAATAATTCAGGAAAATAATGCAGGAAAAAATGCCAAAATAAATTCACAACTATAAATTATACAAAGACAACAATTAGAAATCCAAAATATAAGCAACAAGATTTCAGAAATGGATGATGTCATAGAAGGGCTGA
>NW_004443991.1:5625329-5641674 GCF_000243295.1 Trichechus manatus latirostris | reverse complement strand
ATGTAGAAATTTTTGAAATGGTGTATCTTTGGCTATGTGTATTTTCACCAAAAAGAAAGGTTGAGAAGTTAAGGGGTTAATATGTTGTGGGGTTGTTAACCAATGTCATAGAACAACATGTGTACTACTGTTTCATGAGAAACTATTTGTTCTGTAAGCCTTCACCTGAAGTACAACAAAATTTAAAAAATAAATAAATAAATAAAATTAAAAAGAAAAAATTAAAACCCTTTTACTTTAATATAAATCTTGAGGTCCTCTCAGTTTAAATTAGAGAGGGACTTTGTAACCATATTGTTTTTGTTAGGTGCCATCAAGTTGGTTGGACTCATAGTGACCTCGTGTACAACAGAATGAAATCTGCCTGGTGCTATGCCATCCTCATAATCGTTGTTATGTTTGAGCTCATTGTTGCCGACACTGTGTCAAGCCATCTCACTGAAGATCTTCCTTTTTATAGCTTACCTTCTACTTTACCAAACATGATGTCCTTCTCCGGGGACTGGTCCCACCTGATAACATATCCAAAGTAAGTGAGATGAAGTCTCACCATCCTCACTTCTCAGGAGCATTCTGGCTGTACTTCTTCCAAGACAGATCTATTTGTTCTTCTGACAGTCCATGGTGTAGTCAATATTCTTTGCCAACACCATAATTGAAAGGCATCAATTCTTCTTTAGTCTGCCTTATTCATTGTATAGCTTTCACATGCATATGAGGCGATTGAAAATACCAGAGCTTGGGTCAAGCACACCTTAGCCCTGAAGTGACATCTTTGCTTTTGAACACTTAAAAGAGATCTTTTGCAGCAGATTTGCCCAATGCAATACATCATTTGATTTCTTGACTGCTGCTTTCAAGGACTTTGATAGTGAATCCAAGTAAAGTGAAATCTTTGACAACTTCAATATTTTCTCCGTTTATCACGATGTTGCTTCTTGGTCCAATTGTGAGGATTTCTGTGTGTGTATGAGTTTTTTGGTTTTTTGTTTGTTTGTTTTTTACATGATGAGTTATATTCTATACTGCAGGCTGTGTCTTTGATGTTCATCAGTGAGTGCTTCGAGTCATCTTTCAGCAAGCAAGGCTGTGTCATCTGCATATCACAAGTTGTAACTATACAGAATAAGAAATAGTCCCAATGTTAATAAAAGTTGATTTTTTTATTAATGTAGAAAGAGGTTAATTTAAGCTTGTTACCAATGGGGGAAATATAAATCATATCTAAAGAAATTGAGTATTAGAAGCTGTTTTCAATAACTTCTGAAATCTGAAAGACTTTAACCTGAAACAAAAAAAGAGTGTCTCTGCTGTCAAACTCCATTCAGCAATATTATATTAGTATTGTGTATTAATGGGCAATTGAAACTGTTTTATATATTGTCCTTTGGACTAAGTAAGAATTTGAGCTTTTATTTCTAAAAATAACCTGCCAACAATGTAATCCCTTTACACACATACATGCATAATCTGTTATTCTCTCCTTAAAAACATAAAGCTCTTTGCTTCAATATCCTTTTCCAAAAACTTTATGCTCTATGTGAAATGATACCTTTCTATTCTCTGCTTTTTAAGATCTTTATCATGGCAGATAGCAAAATATTTGCTAGTCATTTGATTCTGCAATGATAAAATCCTTAGCCACCTATCCATGGCACCTAGAGGAGATTCTCATAAACAACAGCTATATACCAGATAAATCAATGCATTCTTGTTTCCACCGACAACAGGCTGATAGATGAAATAAACTTGCAGAAACATAGCTGGAGAGAGAAACACTACAAACAGACTGGCTAAACTTACTAATCTTTTCAGTAAATGCAAATTTAACGTTAATATATTCTTGTTAAATAAAGCGTATCTGAGTTATCTTGTAACCCCATCTACTTAAAAAAAAAATCTTTTCAAATTTATGTATTCACGTATATTGTTGGCTCATAGCATTTGCCTTACTTCATATTTTATAATTTCTATTGAAGTTGTTTTAACATTTGCAAATTCTACGTAGTTTAAAATAGCTTAATCACAGTGCTTGGCAGTGAGATCTATTCTGTGAGAAAAAAGATCATAGACAGTGCACATTAAACTGCTTTAGGTTGACATGAGTGGAGTAGTTGTAGAACAACTTGTTGCTCTGGTTTTGTTTGTGGCACTGTTGCTTGTTTTCATGTTTCTGTTAAATTTAAAATAACATATGCTTATTAAAACAACTGGAGTCCTGATGGTGCAGTGGTTAAGAGCTATGTCTACTAACCCAAACGTCAGCAATTCAGATCCACCAGTGGCGTCTTGGAAACCCTATGGGCAGTTCTAATCTGTCCCATAGGGTCGCTTATGATTCGGAAGGGACTTGACGGCAATGGGTTTATTAAAACAAGTAAAACAAAAATACACGTGTGTGTGTGTGTGCGTGTAAATGGGGCTGAGGGACAAAGTTTCAAAGTAAAAAATAATCATCAATCTCCATGTAATTTCATTTTCCTGAGAATTTAAGGATACTTTCACTTCCAACACTTTCTACAGTCTTCTAAAATATTAGCTGTAGTTACAGATTGTTATTAATCTCTCCCTTGCCATATGTTTTTTCTGTTTGAATACTTTTTATTTGGCCAATTTATTACATATTCTTTGGCAGTATAACTCTCCATTTTGTTCACCGTGACTTCCTCTTTTATTGACCTTCTTCATATGGAAATATCAATTATAATTCATTTCTTGTTTGTTTAACATACTTTCATAAATATTTTATATGAATCTTGATATATATAAACCCGCTGCCATCGAGTCCTTTCTGACTCATAGCAACCCTATAGAGCAGAGTAGAACTGCCCCCATAGGGTTTCCAAGGAGTGCCTGGTAGATTCTAATTGCTGACCTTTTGGTTAGCAGCCAAACTCTTAACCACTATGGCACCAGGGTTTATGAGTTGGAATTGACTTGACGGCAATGGCTTTGGTTTGGTTTGGTTTTTGATATATATAAAATACAATTTACTCTGGGAAATAATTCATACCTTTACTTTAAAACAGTTCTTGAGTCTCCTATTTTCTCTTAAAAATTGGTATATCTGAGGACTTTGGAAATGGATATAACAGAGTAACTGTTATCATACTTACCATCCTTTTATAAATAACAATTAAAAATCTGTAAATCAAATATTTTGTGTAAATTGACAACAAAGAGCTTTGGGCTCTGATCCTTATAATAAAAAATTTTTTTTAAAATAACATACAACGTAAACTGAACTTTTCTCTCAGCTACCTGAAGGAAATTTCCAGATGTGACACAGAAAAAGAAAAACAAACAGAAATTAGTATACTTGCTGCATATAAAGAAAAGAGAAAAAAAGTTGGAGCTGCTGAGGTTGTTGAAATATGAGGAGCAGGGTATCAGAAATTAGGAAGTTGCAGTGTAAGAACCGTAGAAATGTGCTTAGGGGTATATTTGAGTCTTCAGCCTCATACTAAAATATGCATATACGTTTAGGCTGAGACAACAGGAGGCTGAATAGAGAACACCTATGGGGGATGTAGAATTCACAAACTTTCTGAAAGTTTCACAGGACAGAGAGACTTTGGAGCCACAGTCATTTTAAAGACTTCACTGAAGAGCCTGGATATTCAGTTGAGAATACAGACATACTACATCTTAAGTGTTAAGTTACTCTAACTCTAAAGCAAGGATTAATCTACACCCGTATTTTAAAAAGCCCAAAATCAAATGTCAATAAAATCAAGTTGAACTGCCAGTAAGTCAACTATTTGCAGATTAAAACTTAACATTCTTCAGAGGGATAAAATATAATTCAGTCATTTAATTACATATCTTTCAAAGAATCCAGCATACACTTAAAGTATTCTAGACATACAAAGAAGGAGGAAAATGTAAACTATAACCAAGAAAAGAAATAATTCTTGCTGTTCCTACTCATTGTGACCTTATAGAACAGAGTAGAACTGCTTATAGGGTTTCCAAGGGTGTAATCTTTAGGAAAGCAGACTGCCACATCTTTCTCCCCCAGAGTGGCTGGTGAGTTTGAACCACTGACTTTTTGGTTAACAGCTGAGCCCTTAACTACTGTGCCATCAGAGTCCTTAGAAAAGGAGTAATCAATTTAAATAGACCAAGAGATCACATTGATGTTTGGATTAGCAGACAGTGATTATATATAAATATGTTTGAGGGTTTAAAGATAAACATAAACAGTGAACAGATAAAAATCTCAACAGACTTCAGGGCAACTGTCTCTATAGACAGAAGCACCACACCATCCCTCCACAGCAAAGATCTGAAAAACTAAGACAAACAGAGACGCACGTCAATCCTGACGTCATAAGCATCAGATGAAGAGATAAAAAACTCAGTCAAGCACCAAATAGAATAAGAAACTGACAGAGAACAGAGAGTGACAAGAGACATGTGCAGAGGTCCCCTATCAGCTAACACAGCACAGATCCACCATCTTGGACTGATCGGTGAACAGCAGGTACGAGAGAACAGCTTCACGGAGCTTCCAGCAGGAGACAGAACAAATGGTAACCAGGATATACTCTTTACTACCCCCCCCACCCTTCTTCACCTCCACTTGGCCTCCTCTGCATCCTGTGGCCACAGTCTCTTGGCCGGGAAGCACTGGCTTCACCCCAGTGAAGCTTGGATTCCACTCGCCGGCACTGGCCAGCTCCCTGAGTGGCATTTGTTGGATGATGATGTTGCTTTTTTCCACTTCTGTAGATTTCTTCCTTACCGCTCACTACCTCCGCCTCCTTCCTCTCAAATGCCTCACTCCATGTGACATCTTTACTTCTTCCTGAAAGGCTGTGAAACACCGCTCGACTGTGAAACAGCTTCCTGGCCCGTACCGCCACACTGGTGGGACCCCTGGGGCTTTTTGTTTGTTGGTGTGTTCTGATTTCTTTGTTTGTTTGTTTTCTTTTTCTTTTCTCAGCTTGGGAGCCCCTTCTAGCCAAACAGTACTGCACGGCTTGGGAGCTACTCCCTTACTCTGCACAGACGCACAGTGGGATAACTGGGGGTTTTTCTTTTATTTTGTTTCTTTTTTTGTTTGTTTGTTTGTTTCTTTTGTTTTCTTCTCTCTCTTTTTCCCTTTTTGTCTTTCTTCATTTCTCAGTTTCATATCTCTCTATACTTACCTTCTTTTCCTGTCTCCTGAATACCTGGTGCTGTGTGACACCTCCACCCCTTCTAACTAGGCTGTACGTACTTCATGAACTGTTAACAACTTTCCAGAGCTCGCAGCCACACCAGCGGGATCCCTGGGAGATTTTCTTTCTTTTTTTCCCTACTCTTAATTTATTATTTTTTCTTTTATCCTTTTTCTTTTCCTTTTTTTTTTCTTCTTGTTGTTCTCCACACCAACGGCAAGCTTCCTTAGCACTCTTTTCTGTTTGTTTCTTTGTATGTTTTTGGCTCCTGTTGCTCTCTCCTCTCTCTCTTCTTTCTCATACTCCTCTTAGCTCCACAAATCTCAATCTCTCCCCTCCTTCCTGCCTACCTGCACCATGAATTGAATATCTCACCCCTAAGTGGAAGAGGCATAGCCAAACAGAACCTGCCTTGCACTGATTCCAAGTCCTACCAGTCAGCCCTAATATGTGCCAAAAACTACTCATCACAGCAACTCCCCATCAGCTGGACATGCCCAGCGTACCATAACTGGGCAACTGACCTTACTCATTGGAGAAGGAGGTGAAAATTATTGTGCCTATAGATGAGCACACAACCAAGAACACACAGCCCACCTACTCAGACATAACCAGATAAAACAAAAATGTAGGACAAAACAAACAAATCTACAATCAATAACAGAGGAAAATAACCACTGAATGCTCCGAAGACAGCAGACAATATCAAAACATATACAAAACTGGACAGGATAGTGCCAGTAGACATCAAAAATAAAACACCAGATGACTTTTCAGTAGAAGAAAAGGCAGTAGAACTACCTGATAGGGAATTCAAATCTCTAATACACAGAATTATCAAAGAGTTGAAGCAAAAAGCAGACAAAAATGAAAAAAAAAAAAAAAAAGACAAACTCATGAAAAAAGCAGCCAAATTCATGTAAAATACAGAAAAAAAATGGAAGAATTCAGGAAAATAATACAGGAACAAAATGCAAAAATAAAGTAAACACTAGAAATCATACAAAAACAACAAATAGAAATTCAAAAGATAAACAACAAGATTTCAGAAATGGACAGTGTCAGGACTGAGGAGCAGGTTTGAAATGATGGAAGATAGGATCAGCAAAATTGAAGACAAACACTTGGATACAACTCTGAGGAAAAATCAGAAAAAAAGAATGAAGAAAAATGAAGAAACCCTGAGAATTATCAGAGATAAAATCAAAAGCAAAAATTTGCAAGTCATCGGAGTTCCAGAACAACAAGAGAAAACAGAAAACACAGACAGGATCACTGAAAAATGACTAACAGAAAACTTCCCCAATATCATGAAAGATGAACAAGTGACAATCCAAAAATCTCAATGAACCCCATATAGGACAGACCCCAAAAGAAAATCACCAAGGCATATTATAATCAAACTTGATAAAACAAAAGACAAACAGAGAATCCTGAGAGCAGCTTGAGAAAAACAAAAAGTCACATATAGAGGAGAAACAATAAGACTAAGCTTGGATTATTCGGCAGAAACCATGCAGGCAAGAAGGCAATGGGATGACATATATAAAACCTTGAAACAAAAAATTACTAGCCAAGAATAATATATCCTGGAAAACTCTCATTCAAATATGATGATGAAATTAGGACCTTTCCAGATAAACAGAAATTAAGGGGATATGTAAAAACCAAATCACACTTACAAGACTTATTAAAGAGAATCCTTTGATCTGAGAACAAACAACATCAGACCAGAGGCTGAATCTAGGACACAGGATCATACCAGGCAGATACCAACCTAGGAAATGAACTGTGAAGGACTATCCAAAACAAAAAGAATTACAAAATGGAACCAGAGAGGTTAATCTGTAAATGACAACATCAGAACAATAAAAGAGGGAATAAACGGTGTAGGTATAGAGCGTTCTAATGGAGAGAAAGGCAAGCCAATACCAAGTAATTATAGACTGGTTTAAACCTAGGAGGATGAGGGTAAATTTCAAGGTAGCCACAAAGAAAGTTAACAAACATACTCATCAAAATAAAGAAGAGAAACATAAAGTCTCAGTAAAAACAAAACCTAAAAATCATAAGAAATGATAAAAAAGAAAAGAAATCCACAAACAAAACAAATGCAGCACAGGAGCATAAGAGGAACAAAGAAAAAGTCAACACCACTAAAAAAAAGCACTACAAAATGACAGCAATATACTCACACTTATCAATAATTACATTGAATGTAAATGGTCTAAATACAACCATAAAGAGATGGAGACTGACAGAATGAATTAAAAAACAGGATCCATCATTATACTGTCTACAAGAGATATGCATTAGAAACAAAGATATACATTTATTAAAACTCAAAAGACAGAAAAATATATTAAGCGAACAGCTACCAAAACAAGGAACAGGAGTGGCAGTACTAATCTCAGATGTAATAGACTTAAAACAAAATTCATCATAAAAGACAAAGAAGGGCACTATATAATCATTAAGGGATGATCCATCATGAAAATAACGATAATAAATACATACCCAATAACAGGGCTCTAAAATACACAAAACAAACTGTAACAGCAGTAAAAAGAGAAGTTGACGGTTCCACAATAATAGTAAGAGACTTCAACACACCACTCTCTGTAAGGACAGAACATCTAGAAAGAAACTCAACAAAGATACAGAAGAACTAAAGGGCACAATCAGCCAACTTGACCTCATAGACCTATATATAACACTCCACCCAACAACTGCAAAGTACACATTCTTTTCCAATGCACATGGAACATTCTCCAGAATAGACCACATGTTAAGCCACAGAGCAATCCTAAACAAGATCCAAAACACTGAGATACTATAAAGTATCTTCTGTGACCACAATGCTATCAGGGTAGAAATTAACAATAGGAAGACCAAGGAAAAAAAATCAATTGCAAGGAAATTGAATAACACCCTGCTTACAAACCACTGGGTAACAGAAAAAATCAGAGATGGAATCAACAAATTCCTAGAATCAAATGAGAATAAAAACTCATCATACCAAAACCTTTGGGACACAGCAAAGGCACTCCTCAGAGGAAAATTTATAGCACTAGATGCACACATCAAAAAAGAAGAAAGGGACAAAATCAAAAGATTAACTACACAATTTGAAAAAATAGAAAATGAACAGCAAAAACAGCCCAAAGCCACAACAAAAAGGGAAATAATAAAGATCAGAGCAGAAATAAATGAAATAGAAAATAGCAAAACAAAAGAATCAGAAAAAGCAAAAGTTGGTTCTCTGAAATGAGCAACAAAATCGACTAACCACTGGTCAGACTGACAAAAGAAAAACAGGAGAAGATGCAAATAACCTGAATAAGAAATGAAATGGGCGACATTACAACAGATCCAACTGAAATAAAAAGGATCATAATAGAGTATTATGAAGAACTATACTTCAATAAGTTTGAAAACCTAGAGGAAATCAATATATTTCTAGAAACACACTACCTAACCAAACTATCACAGAGTGATGCTGAAAATAGGAACAGACACATAACAAGAGAAGAGACCGAAAAAGTAATAAAACAACTCCCAACAAAAAAAAAGCCCCGGCCCAAAAGTCTTCACTAGAGAATTCTACAAAATATTCAGAGAAGACCTTACACCTGTACTACTCAAACTATTTCAGAACACAGAAAAGGAAGTGACACTTCCGAATTCATTCTATGAAGCCAGCATAACCCTGACACCAAAACTAGGCAAAGACACCACACAAAAAGAAAATTAAGACCAATATCTCTCATGAATGTAGATGCAAAATTCTCAATAAAATTCTAGCCAATATAACTCAGCACTATGTAAAAAAAAAAAAAAAATATACCATGACCAAGTAGAATTCATACCAGGTATGCAAGGATGGCTCAACATTAGAAAATCAATCAACATAATCCACCACATAAATAAAAGGAAAGAAAAGTATCACATGATCATCTCAATTGATGTAGAAAAGGCATTCGACAAAGTCCAACACACATTCCTGATGAAAACTCTCAATAAAATAGGTATAGAAGGGAAATTTCTCAACATAATAATGGGCATCTAAGCAAAACCAACGCCCAACATCATTCTTAATGGAGAGAGGCTGAAAACATTCCCCTTGAGAACAGGAATAAGACAAGGATGCCCTTCATCAACACTCCTATTTAACATTGTGCTGGAAGTCTTAGCTAGAGTAACAAGGGAAGAAAAAGAAATAAAGGACATCCAAATAGGTAATGAAGAAGTCAAATTGTCCCTGTTTGTGGATGATATGACGCTACACATAGAAATCCCTGAAGACTCCATGAGAAAATTACTGGAACTAATAGAAACATCCAGCAGAGTAGCAGGATACAAGATAAACATACAAAAATGAATTGGATTCCTAAACACCAATAAAGAGAGTGATGAAAAAGAAATCAGGAAAACAATATCACTTATAATGTCCCCTAAAAAAAAAAAAAATTAGGAATAAATCTAACCAGGTAGGTAAAAGACCTATACAAAGAAGACTACAAAACACAACTGCATGAAACCCAAAGAGATCTACATAAATGGAAAAACATACCATGCTCGTAAATAGGTAGACTCAACATTGTGAAAATGACAATTCTACCTAAACAAATTTACAAATACAATGCAATCCCAATCCGAATACCAACATTCTTTAGAGAGATGGAAAAACTAATCATTAATTTATACAGAAAGGGAAGAAGCTCCAGATGAGTAAAGCACTACTGAAGAAGAATGAAGTAGGAGGACTTACACTACGTGACCTCAGAACCTACTATACAGCTATGGTATTCAAAACAGCCTAGTACTGGTACAAAGACAGATACATTGAACAATGGAATAGAATGGAGAACCCAGACATATATCCATACACCTATGGTCTCCCGATCTTTGACGTGGACCCAAAGTCCATCAAATGGGGAAAAGAGTCTTTTTAACAAATGGTGCTGGAAAAACTGGATGTCCATCTGCAAAAAAATGAAACAGAACTCATAATCATGCCATATAAAAAAACTAATTCAAAATGGATCAAAGATATAAATATAAAGCTAAAAATTATAAAGTTCATAGAAGAAAAAATAGGATCAATGCTAGAGACCGTAATACACGGCATTAACAGGATACAAACCATAACCAACAACACACAAACTCCAGAAGATAAGTAGTAACTAGGATCTTCTAAAAATTAAACCCTTATGCTCATCAAAAAACCTCACCAGAAGAATAAAAAGAGAAACTACAGAGTGGGAAAAAATTTTTGGACATTACAAGTCAGACAAAGTTCTAATCTCTAAAATCTACAAGAAAATCCAACACCTCTACAACAAAAAGACAAATAATCCTATTAAAAAATGGGCAAAGGAAATGAACAGATACTTCACCAAAGAAGACATTCAAATGGCCAACAGACACATGAGGAAATGCTCACGATCACTAGCCATTAGAGAAATGCAAATTAAAACCACAATGAGATACCAACTCACCCTGGCATTACTGGCACGAATCAAAAACACTGGAAATAACAAATGTTGGAGAGGCTGCAGAGATATCAGAACTCTCATGCACTGCTGGTGGAAATGCAAAATGATACAACCATTTTGGAAAATGATATGGCACTTCCTTAAAAAGCTAGAAATAGAAATGCCATATGATCCAGCAATCCCATTCCTAGGAATATATCCTAGAGAAATAAGAGCCATCACATGAATAGACATATGCACACCTATGTTCATTGTAGCATTGTTCACAATAGCAAAAAGATGGCAACAACCTAGATGCCCATCAACAGATGAATGGATAAACCAACTATGGTACATACACACAATGGAGTATTATGCAACAATAAAGAACTGCGATGAATCTGTGAAGCATTTCATAATATGGATGAAACTGGAGGACATGATGCTGAGTGAAATAAGTCAATCACAAAAGGACAAATACTGTATGAGATCTCTACTGTAAAAACTCATAAAAAAAGTTTACACATAAAAAGAAACAATCTTTGTTACAATGGATGGTAGGGGTGGGGGAGGAACTAAATAGACAATAGATAAGTGGTAACTTTGGCGAAGGGTAAGACAGTACACAGTACTGGTGAAGCCAGTACAGCTTGTACAAGGAAAGGTCATGGAAGCTCCATAGACCCATCCAAACTCCCTGAGAGGCTGAATTGCTGGGCAGAGTGCTATGGGCACCATGGTCTCCAGGAACATCTAACTCAATTGGCATTAACACAGTTTATAAAGAAAATGTTCTACATTCTGCCTTGGTGAGTAGCATCTGGGGTCTTAAAAGCCTTCTAAGATACTCCACTGGTCACCCCCTCAGGAGCAAGGGATAATGAAGAAAACAAGATACAAGGAAAAGATTAGTCCAAAGGACTAATGGACTACAGCTACCACGGGCTCCACCAGTCTGAGTCCAGAACAACTAGATGGTGCTCGGCTACCACCATTGACTTCTCTGAGTGGGATCACAACAGAAGTTCCTGGACAGAGCTGGAGAAAAAAGTAGGAGAAAATTCTAACTCACAAAAAATGACCAGACTTACTGGCCTGACAGAGACTCGAGAAACCCCGAGAGTATGGCCCTGGACACCCTTTTATCTCAGTAATGAAGTCACTCCCTAGGTTCACCGTTCAGTCAAAGACCATACAGCTCCATAAACAAAACAAGACTAACAGAGCACAAAAGTCCAGGGACAAGGACTAGAAATCAGGAAGGGACATGAAAGTTGGTAATAGTGAACCCAAGGTTGAGAAGGGACAATGTTGACATGTTGTGAGGTTGTTAACGATTGTCGTAAAACAATGTGTACTAACTGTTTAATGAGAAACTATCTGTTCTGTAAAACTTCATCTAAAGTACAATAAAAAAAAAAATCTCAACAGCAAAATGAAAATTATAAAAATAAAAACAAAATCAAACTCTAGAACAGAAAAATGTAATATTTGATTGGACAAATTGACAGAATGACAAATTGACACTAAATAAGATATGCTAAAGAGAAACCTGGTGAACTTGTTTTTTTCTCTATATCAATAGGACCTATATGACTAAACTGCAGAGAAATAAGAAATCGAAAAAAAAAAAAAAGAACATAAACTCAGGAACATGTGAAACAATATTAAAATATATAATACATGTGAATTAGGAATCCTAGAGAAAGAAGAGGAAAAAAGGGAGTCAGAAAAAAAATTTGAAAATTATGGATACAAATTTTCCAAATTTGATCAAAATTATTAATCCACAGATTCAACAAGTTCAAACCCATGCAGAATAATATTTTATTTATATTCTATATTTATAATATATTTATAAATTAATAATTTTTATAGATAACTGACTGTATTAAATTGCTTAAATGAAATATTACACAGTAATATACAGGAAGAAATTATTGATAGATACAATAAAACAAATGTATCTCAAGATAATTATGTTTAGTGAAAAAATCCAGACCGTAAAAGAATACATGATCTCATTAATATAAGATTGTATAAAATAAAAATTAATTTATAGTAACAGAAAGTAGATCAGTTTGGCCTTTTGGCACAGATTTGGAAAGATGTGGCAAACTGCTTTCCTAAAGATTTCAGCTTTGGAAACCCTATGACACAATCCACTCTGTTATATAGGGTTGCTATGAGCCAGAACTGACTCGATGACAGGAAATACTAAAGGTCCTATGCAGCGACATAAAACAAGGAAAAAAAATGGAAGGAAGATTACAAGGAAAGATATAACACTGTCTTTATTCAAAATTGCATAACAGTGTACAAAGAACATTCTAAGAAATCTACAAAACCAATGGAAGAATTAAAATTAATTTAATAAATTCAGTTTACAATTTCAAATTAAAAGTATATTTCAATATATCAATAAATATTTGGAAAATCAAATTAAAAAATATAATTTGCAATGTCATTCAAAATGAAGTTCTTAAAATTTAACTTAACATAAAATGTTTTTAAGACCTCTAAACTGAAAATTACAAAATAGCTCTGAGAGGAATTAAGGAAAATTCAAATAAATGGAGGGATTCCTGTGTTCATATTGGAAGACTCTACCTTGTTAAAATGTCACTTCTCCAAACTGATCTAAATTTAACATAATCCCGGTCTATATTCCAGGATTTTTTTTGAAGGGGGATAGGAGTTTAAAAGCCTACTCTAAAATTTACATGGTACTACAAAGGGTCTAGCATAGCTGCAACATGTATGAAAAGTAGGGGAAAAACTAGAGAATTACACTCTCTGATTTTAAGACTTATTGTAAGTTTACACTAATCAAGGTAGTGTGGTATCAGCTAAAGGATTAACTAATATATCAGTAAAATGGAACCTAAAACCCATAATTAGAACCAAATTGCTTTTTTACAATGACACTGAAGCAATTCAATGAAAAAAGGACAGTCTTTCAGTAAATATTGCTACAGTGATCATGTGTCCATATGAGGGTCATCTTTTACATCTATCAGACTCAGTCAGACTCAATGCAATCCATACCAAAATTCCAATAGCCAGACTTTTTTTTTAATGGAAAAGCATACCTTCAAATTCATATGAATTTGTAAAGTTACATGAAAAGCCAAAACATTCTTGAAAAAGAATAACAAAAGTAGGAAGATTCAAGCTTTTCTATTTCAAAATGTACTATAAAGCTATAGTAATCAAAGCAGTGTGGTACTGCTATTAGTATAAACATATAGACCAATGGAATAGAATTCCGAGTCCAGACATAAAACTATGCATCTATGACCCATTAATTTTTAACAAGAGTGCCAATTTCAATCAATACGGAAAAAATAGTCTCCTCAACAAATAGTGCTGGGACAAATGAATTGCTAAGCACAAAAGAATGAAAATGCACACATACTTTACTTCATATATAGAAAATTGATTCAAACTAGATCAATGACCTAATTATAAGAATGAAAACCGTAGAATTCTTAGAAGAAAACGTAGAGATAAAGCTTTCAGCCTTTGTTTTTGACAATGGGTTTTTAGATAAGATACCAATCCTAAGCAACAACAACAACAAAATAGATACATTGAAGTTCTTTAAAATAATAATAAAAAAAAAAAACTGTTTTGCATCAAATTACTTTATCAAGATAGTGAACAGACACACTACAGAATGGAGAAAATATCTGGGAAACATATTTCTGATAAGGATTCAATATCCAGAATTTATAAACATTCCTACATCTCAACAACAAAAAGACAACACAATTAAAAAAAAAATAGGAAAACACTTTGAGTTTCTCCAAAGAAGATACACAAATAGCCAATAAGTCAAGAAGTACATGAAAAGATGGTCAACATCATTGGTCATCAGGGAAATATAAATTAAAATGACCACGAGACACGACATTACCTTCAGGAGGACTGCTAGTATCAGAAAAATGGAAATTAACACGTGATGATGAAAATGTGGAAAAATTGCAACTATTGAGTTTTGCTAGTGGGGATGTAAAATGGTGCAGCTGCTGTGGAAAACAGATTGCCAGTTCCTCAAAAAGTTAAAAATATTACCCAGCAATTCCACTCCAAGGGATGTACCCTAAAGACTTGAAAGCAGAGACTCAAAGTCACATTTGTACACTAATTTCATTACAGCATTATTCACAATAGCCAAAAGGCAGAAATAACCATAGTGGCCATCATCAGATAAATGGAGAAAAAAACTGTGGTATATACATACAATGAAGTATTTATTCAACCAGGAAGAAAAATGTATTTCTGATACATGCTATGATATAGGTAAACCTGGAAAACACCATACTTATTCAATCTGTATGCTGAACAAATAATCCAAGAAGCTGAACTATATGAAGAATAACATGGCATCAGGATTGGTGGAAGGCTCATTAACAACCTGCAATATGTAAATGATACAATGTTGCTTACTGAAAGCCAAGAGGACTTGAAGCACTTACTGAAGAAGATCAAAGACTATAGTATTCAGTATGGATTACACCTCAACATAAAGAAAACAAAAATCCTCACAACTGGACCAATAAGCAACATCATGATAAGATTGAAGTTGTCAAGGATTTCATTTTACTTGGATGCATAATCAACACCCACAGAAGCAACAGTCAAGAAAGCAAATGATGATCTCTGACAAAAAGACTTTAAAGTCAAACCCAGCACAAAGGGTAAGGAGGGACACTATATAATGATTAAAGGGTCAACACACCAGGAGGACGTACCTATAATAAATATTTATGCACCCAAAAAGAGGGTTCCAAAATACATAAAACAAACTCTAACAGCATTGAAAAGAAAGCTAAAGAAGTCCACGATAGTAATAGGAAACTTCAACACACCACTTTCGGTGAAGGACACCACAGCGAGAAAGAAGCTCAATAAAGACACAGAAGATCAAATTCTACAATCAACCAGTTACAATCAACACTCCACCCAACAGCAGCCAAGTACACTTTCTTTTCCAACTCACATGGGAACATTCTCCAGAATAGACCACATATTAAGCCATAAAGCAAGCCTTAACAAAACCCAAACATCAAAATATTACAAAGCATCTTTTCTGACCATAAAGCTATAAAAGTAGAAATCAATAAAAGAAAAAGCAAGGGAAAAAAAGTCAAACACATGGAAACTGAACAGCACCTTGCTCAAAAACTACTGGGTTATGCAAGAAATTAAGGATGGAATAAAGAAATTCATAGAATCAAATGAGAATGAAAACACATCCTACCAGAACCTTTGGGACACAGCAAAACCAGTGCTCAGAGGTCAGTTAATAGCAATAAATGCACACATCCAAAAAGAAGAAAGGGCCAAAATCAAACATTAACCCTACAACTCAGACGAGAAGAGAGAGCAGCAAAAGAAGTCCTCGGGAGCCAGAAGAAAGGAAATAATAAGACTTAGAGCAGAATTAAATGAAATAGAGAATAGAAAAACAATTGAAAGAGTTAACAAGACCAAAAGCTGATTCTTTGAAAAGATCAACTAAATTGATCAAACTGACAAAAGAAAAACAGCAGAGGAAACAGATAACCCTTATAAGAATGAGATGGGTGATATCACAACCGGCCCTACTGAAATAAAAAGAATCAGGACAGAATACTATGAAAAATTGTACTCTAACAAATTTGAAAACCTAGAGGAAATGGACAAATTTCTAGAAAC
>NW_004443991.1:5610631-5625009 GCF_000243295.1 Trichechus manatus latirostris | reverse complement strand
CATATCAAAAAAATAATTCACCATGATCAAGTGGGATTTATACCAGATATGCAGGGATGGTTCAACATTAGAAAAACAATCAGTGTAATCCATCCCATTAATAAAACAAAAGACAAGAACCACATGATCTTATCAATCGATGCAGAAAAGACATTTGACAAAGTCCAACACCCATTCATGATAAAAACTCTCAACAAAAAAAGAATAGAAGGGAAATTCTGCAACATAATTAACAGCATTTATACAAAGCAAACAGCCAACATCCTCCTAAATGGAGAGAGTCTGAAAGCATTCCCCTTGAGAACTGGAACCAGACAAGGATGCCCTTTATCACCACTCTTGTTCAACATTGTGCTGGAGATCCTAGCCAGGGTAATTAGGTGAGAAAAAGAAATAAAGGGCATCCAAACTGGTAAGGAAGAAATAAAAGTATCTTTATTTGCAAATGATATGAACTTATACACAGAAAAACACCAAAGAATCCATAGGAAAACTACTGGGACTAAGTGAAGATTTCAGCAAAGTATCAGGATACAAGATAAACATACAAGAACCAGTTGGATTCCTCTATATCAACAAAGAGAACTTCGAAGAGGAAATCCCAAATCAATACTGTTTACAACAGCCTTTGAGAACATAAAATACTTACAGCTACCACCAATGACTGCCCTGACAGAGAACACAAAAGAGAGTCCATGAAGGAGCAGGAGAAAGGTGGGGTGCAGAACTTAAATTTTAGTAAAAAGATGAGACGGAACATCTGACTGCGATTGGAAGAATCCCGAAGCATGGCCCATGGATTCTCTGTCAGTCGAGAAATAAAATAATTTCCAAGGCCAACTCTTCAAAAATTGGACTGGACTGTGGGACATAAAATGATACTTGTGAAGAGTGTGCTTTTTAGCTCAAGTAGGTACATGAGACTAAAAAGGGACAGCTTCTGTCCAGAAGTGAGATGAGAAGGAAGAGAGGGTTAGGAGCTAGTTGAATGGACATGGGAAATCAAAGGTGGAAAGGAGGAGTGTGCTGTCACAGTATAGGAGAACAGTTAAGGTCACATAACAATGTATGTATAAATTTTTGTAAAAGAGACTTACTTGAAATGTAAACTTTCACTTAAACTACAATAAACAAAAAAATGAATAAACTTTAAGCAAATAAAAAAAGAAATCAAATGACACATATCATTGGGCAAATCTGCTACAAAAGACCTCCTTTTTTATTGCACTTTAAATGAAGGTTTACAGAACAAATAGTTTCTCATTAAACAATTAATAAACATGTTGTTTTATGACAGTGGTTAACAACCCTATGACATGTCAATACTGTCCCTTCTCAACCTTGGGTTCCCTATTACCAGCTTTCCTCTCCCCTTCCGCCTGCTAGTCCTTGCCCCTGGGCTGGTGTTCCCCTTTTTTCTCGTTTTGTTTTATGGGCCTGTCTAGCTGGGCACCATCTAGTTCTACTCCACTCAATCTGGTGGAGACCATGGTAGTTGTGGTCCATTAGTCTTTTGGACTAATCTTTTCCTTGTATCTTGTTTTCTTCATTCTCTCTTGCTGCTGAAGGGGAGACACCAGTGGTGTATCTTAGATGGCTGCTCACAGGCTACTAACCAAGGTAGAATGTAGAACATTTTCTTTATAAACTGTGTTATGCCAATTGAGCTAGATATTCCCCTAGACTATGGTCCCCACAGCCCTCCACCCCACAATTCAGTCCCTCAGGGAGTTTAGATATGTCTATGGAGCTTCCATGACCTTTCCTTGTACAAGTTGTGTTGCCTTCCCCAGTAATGTGTACTGTCTTACGTTTCAACAATGTTACAGCTTATTTATTGCCTGTTTAATTGGCTCCCCCACCCCTCCCATCCCTCATAACCAACAAAGATTGTTTCTTTTCATGTGTAGACTTTTTCATGAGTTTTTACAGTAGTGGTCTCATACAATATTTGTCGTTTTGTGATTGACTTATTTCACTCAGCATCATGTCCTCCAAGTTCATACATGTCGAGAAGCTTCACAGATGCATCATTGTTCTTTATTGTTGCATAATACTCCATTGTGTGTATGTACCATAGTTTGTTTAACCATTCATCTGTTGATGGGCATCTAGGTTGTTTCCATCTTTTTGCTATTGTGAACAATCCTGTAATAAACATGGGTGTACATATGTCTATTCATGGGATGGCTCTTATTTCTCTAGGATATATTCCTAGGAGTGCGATTGCTGGATCATATGGTATTTCTATTTCTAGCTTTCTAAGGAAATGTTGTATCATTTTCCAAAATGGTTGTATCATTTTGCATTCCCACCAGCAGTGCCTAAGAGTTCCGATCTCCCCGCAGCCTCTCCAGTGTTTGTTATTTCCAGTTGTTCGATTCGTGCCGGTAATGCAGGAGTGAGATGGTATCTCATTGTTGTTTTAATGGCTAGTGATCATGAGCATTTCCTTATGTGTCTCTTGGTCACCTCAGTGTCTTCTTTAGTGAAGTGTCTGTTCATTCCTTTGCCCATTTTTTAATTGGATTATTTGTCTTTTTGTTGTAGAGGTGTTGGATTTTCTTGAGGTTTTAGAAAGTAGTCCTTTGTCTGACTTGCAGAGTCCGGAAATTTTTTCCCAGTCTGTAGGTTCTCTGTATACTCTTTCAGTGAAGTCTTTTGATGAGTACAACTGTTTAATTTTTAGAAGATCCTGGTTATCTAGCTTATCTTCGGGAGTTTTTGTGTTGTTGGTTATGGTTTGTATCCTATTAATGCCGTGCTTTAGGACCTCTAGTGTTGATCCTATTTTTTTTTAATTCTATTAACATTATAGTTTTTGGCTTTATATTTAGGTCTTTGATCCATTTTGAATTAGTTTTTGTGTATGGTGTGAGTTTTGAGTCCTGTTTCATTTTTTTGTAGGTGAACATCTAGTTTTGCCAGCACCATTTGTTATAAAGAGTGTCTTTTGGGCCACATAAAGTAGAGACTTCATCATCCTGAGACCAGAAGAACTAGATAGTGCCCAGCTACCACCAATGACCACCCTGACAGGGAACATTACAGAAGTCCCAGATGGAGCAGAAGAAAGTTGGGGTGCAGAACTCAAATTCTAGTAAGAAGACCAGACTTAATGGTCTGACTGAGACTGAGGAACCCCAGAAAGCATGGCCCCTGGATTCTCTATCAGCCCAGAGCTAAAACAATTTCTGAGGCCAACTCTTCAGACAGGGATTGGACTGGACTGTGGGAGATAAAGTGATACTCATGAGTGTGCCTCCTAGCTCAATTCGATACAAGAGACTAATCAGGCAGCTTCTGTCCAGAGGTGAGATGAGAATCCAGAGAGGGTTAGGAGCTGGTTGAATGGACATGGGGAATCAGGGGTGGAAAGGAGGAGTGTGCTGTTACAGTATGGGGAGAGCAATTAGGGTCACATAACAATGTATATATAAATTTTTGTATGGGAAAAAATAAGAAAAGACTGTCTTTTCCCCATTTGATGGGCTTTGGGCCCTTGTCAAAGATCAAGTGACCATAGGTGGATGGATTTACATCTCGGTTCTCCATTCTGTTCCATTGGTCAATGCACCTGTCATTGTACCAGTACCAGTCTGTTTTGACTACCATAGCTGTATAGTAGGTTCTGAGGTCAGGTAGTGTGAGTCCTCCTACTTTATTCTTCTTCAATAGAGCTTTACTTATCTGGGGCTTCTCCCCTTTCCATATAAAGTTAATGATTAGTTTTTCCATCTCTTTAAAGAATGTTGTTGGTATTTGGATGGAGATTACATTGCATTTGTAAATAGCTTTGGGTAGAATTGTCATTTTCACAATGTTGAATCTACCTATCCGTGAGCAGGGTACGTTTTTCCATTTATGTAGATTCCTTTGGGTTTATTGCAGTAGTGTTTTGTAGTTTTCTTTGTATAGGTCTTTTACATCCCTGGTTAGATCATTCCTAAGTATTTAATATTTAGGGGCTATTATAAATGGTATTGTTTTCCTGATTTCCTTTTCATCATTCTCTTTATTGGTGTGTAGGAATCCAGCTGATTTTTGTATATTTATCTTGTATCCTGCTACTCTGCTGAATCTTTCTATTAGTTCCAGTAGTTTTCTCATGGAGTCTTTAGGGTTTTGCATGTATAGTATCATATCATCTGCAAACAGGGACAGTTTAACTTCTTCATTACCAATTTGGATACACTTTATTTTGTTTGTTGCCTATTGCCTAGGACTTCCAGGACAATGTTAAAAAGGAGTGGTAATATAGGACATCCTCGTCTTGTTCCTGTTCTCAAGGGGGATGTTTTAAGCCACCCTCCATTAATAATTATGGTGGCCACTTGTCTGGCATAGATGCACTTTATTATGTTGAGAAATTCCCATTCTATACCTATTTTACTGAGAGTTTTTATTAGGAATGGGTGTTGGAGTTTGTTGAATGGCTTTTCTGTGTCAATTGAGATGATCATGTGATTATTTCCTTTTATTTATGTGGTGGATTACGTTGATTGATTTCCTAATGTTGGACCATCCTTGCATACCTGGTATGAATCCTCCTTGGTCGTGGTGTATTATTTTTTTGATATGATGCTGTATTTTATTGGCTAGATTTTTGTTGAGAGTTTTTGCATATATATTCATGAGAGATATTGGTCTGTAATTTTCTTTTTTTCTGGCTTCTTTGCCTGGTTTTGGTATTAGGATTATGCTGGTTTCATAGAATGAATTTGGAAGTGTCCCTTCCTTTTCTATGTTCTGAAATTATTTGAGTAGTACTGTTATAATCTCTTCTCTGATTGTTTGGTAGAATTTTGCAGTGAAGCCATCTGGGCCAGCACTTTTTTTTTTTTTTGTTGGGAGTTTTTAAAATTACCTTTTCAATCTTCTTTTGTTATGGGTCTGTTCAGATTTTCAACATCACTATGTGGTAGTTTGGGTAGGTAGTGTTTTTCTAGAAATTTATCAATTTCCTCTAGGTTTTCAAATTTTTGGAGTATAGTTTTTCATAATACTCTGTTATGATCATTTTTATTTCAGTTGGGTCTGTTGTAATGCCCCTCATTTCATTTCTTATTTGGGTTATTTGTGTCCTGTCCTGTTTTTCTTTTGTCAGTCTGGCTAATGGTTTGTCGATTTTGTTGATCCTTACAAAGAACCAACTTTTGGTTTTGCTGATACTTTCTATTGTTTTTCTATTCTCTATTTCATTTATTTCTGCTCTGATCTTTGTTACTTCCTTTCTTCTAGTGGCTATGGGATTTTTTTGCTGTTCTCTTACTATTTGATCGAGTTGTGTAGTTAATGTTTTCATTTTGTCCCTTTCTTCTATTTTGATGTATACATCTATTGCTATAAATTTTCCTCTGAGGACTGCCTTTGCTGTGTCCCAAAGGTTTTGGTGTGATGTGTTTTCATTCTCATTTGATTCTAGGAATTTGTTGATTCCATCTCTGATTTCTTCTATTACCCAGTGGTTTGTAAGCAGGGTGTTATTCAGTTTCCATGTAATTGATTTTTTCCTTGGTCTTCCTGTTGTTAATTTCTAACCTGATGGTGTTGTGCTCAGAGAAGATACTTTGTATTATCTCAAAGTTTTGGATCTTGTTGAAGATTGCTCTGTGGCCTAAGATGTGGTCTATTCTGGAGAACGTTTCATGTGTATTGGAAAAGAATGTGTTCTTTGCAGCTGTTGGGTGGATTGTTCTATAGAGGTCTATGAGGTCAAGTTGGCTGATTGTACCCTTTAAATCTTCTGTATCTTTGTTGAGTTTCTTTCTAAATGTTCTGTCCTTTACAGAGAGTGATGTGTTGAAGTCTCTTACTATTATTATGGAACTGTCAATTTCTCTTTTCATTGCTGTTACAGTTTGTTTTATGTATTTTGGAGCCCTGTTATTGGGTGTGTATTTATTATGGTTATTTTCATGAAAGATCATCCCTTAATTGTTATATAGTGTCCTTCTTTATCTTTTATGGTGGATTTTGTTTTAAAGTCTATTTATCTGTGATTAGATACCTGTTTTTGTGTTTTTTTGGGGTGAGGTGGGAGGTTGTTGCTGTTTGTTTTGTTTTGTTTTTACCAAGTTCTCATAATTATCTCCCACATTCTGCCCGTCCAAACTCTCCAGACTCCCACAATACATATAAATGCTAGTTTCAGCAAATACATCTCCAGGTGGGAGCATATACAAAAAAAAAAATCTTATGTTGAACCCATCCTCACCCCTGCCCCACTGCAGCAGATAAGCTATATCACAGGTTGGAAACATGAAGAAAAGTGAATTTCACAGAGCAGGTTAGTTGATGAGTGAGAGAGAGAGTATGCACACAGCATACCAGGTTGATTTTGGGAGGAAGATATTTGGGAGAGAAATTCTGAAAATAGAGGGCTGGGAATGTTTATCACCTCTGTATTTCCAGTTGCTGGAATTTCCCTGAATACCCAACAAGAGATGAGAAAATACCACTGGGAGAGGGCAGACACACTCTTCTCTCCTTCCAGTTCAGGTAAACGTAAAAGGTCAAAGTCAATACCATGTCCCTAGGCAAGGAGGCCCTGAGCTTAGCTGTACTGATGTACTGGAGGTCATATTGCTGTACTGATGGAGGATGCAAAAGGAAACAGTTCATCTTCTTCAAAGTCCTCCAGGACAGGAGGCCTCGGTAAATTTTAAAATGAAGTCTTAAAATCTGCTTACACAACTTATTCTGAGACCACCACAGCAGGTAAAATCGGCAAAGTCAGAACATTTCACAGAGAAATGGCTCATTTTTAGGGCCTAGATCTCATGAAAACACTTTCTATTGGTAGACACCAGCAGATAAAGAGCCCAAGACCTGAAAGCACACAGATTGTCTACTTCCATCATGGTAAGGAATCCTCTCCTGAACCTGCATCACATCCTGAAAAGGACACATGGGGTAAGAACTTGAATGGGAATGAGCGTTTACTACAAATAAGATGTTTTCAACCAGAAATAACTATGATGAATTAAATGACCAAATTAAACACGTTGCACCCTGAGATTAAATAAATGGATGTTCAGTGCCTATTTGACATCAGTTAAAATATTTACTGAAAATAGTAAGGTACCTTTATACAAACATAAGTTTACTCTAAATTTTATATCTGCTATATATTTTTTAGTATAGTCACTAAGTTTTGAAATTAAAAAAAAAAAGACGGTATAGTGAATGTCAAGATTTAATGGGGGAAGTTAATATAATAGGCAAAATGATGCCCCTCCCCCAAAGGATTACCATGTCCTAATCTCTGGAACCTGTGAATATGCTATACCAAAAAGCACTTTGCAGATGCGTTTAAGTTAAGAATCTTGAGATAGAAAGATTACCCTGATTGTACAGGTGGGCCAAATGTAATCACAAGTGTTCTGGTAAGAGGGAGACAGGAGGGTCTGAGTAAGATAAGGAGATGTGAAAATGGAAACAGAGTTTGGTGATGTCCTGTCAAGATGCAAGGAATGTGAGCATCCTCCAGAAGCTCTAAAAGCAGGGAAAACAATTTCTCCTAGAGTCTCCAGAAGGAACACAGCCTTGCAGAATGATTTTAGATTTCAGACCTGCAGAACTGTAAGATAATAAATTTCTGTTTTTCAGAGCCACTGACATTGTAATACTTTCTTATAGCAGGAATAGGAATCTAATGCTATTGACTTAATAAAAATAATGACAATATGTTTTGATGAATGTTATAATAAGGGGCATGCATGATAAACTGGTGGCAAAAAGAAGAGTTTTAGAAAAAGCTTCACAAAGAGAATGACATTTGTACCAAATATTAGAGCATGAGTAGATTTTAGCTAAGAAGCCCTGGTGGCACAATAGTTAAGTGCGGGGTTGCTAATCTAAAGGTTAGCGGTTTAAACCCACTAGTGGGCCTGCAGGAGAGAAGACCTGGTGATCTGCTCCCATAAAAATTAAACCAAAAAACCAAGCCTGTTGCCATCAAGTTGATTCTGACTCATAGCGACCCTATAGGACAGAGTAGGACTACTCTATAGAGCTTCTGAGCAGCATCTGGTGAATTCAAACTATAGACCTTTTAGTTATTAGCTGACGTCTTAACCACTGCGTCACCTAGAAAATCCTCTGGGGCAGTTGCCTACATAAGTAGGAAAGGAAGTAATTTCAGAGAAGAGTTGATAAACTGAGATAAAAGGGACAAGTTATGAGAGATCTTGGTAATTTTAGAAGGATGTCTCCATAGTGAATTAAGGACTAATAAATTGGAAGGGATATCGGGTTGTAATGGAGAGCAGAATGTCTTGAAAATGTCTCTAGTGCTGTCTCTAGGTCTCATAGGAACAGAACTGGAATTAAATCTCCTAGGTGGTCTCACATCTTGTACTAAACACCTTTCAAGAAAGTAACTGTTGGAAACTAGTTCTTAATTTCTCAGGACGTGGAACTCTGTAGACCAGATAGGAACAATTTGCTAAAAGATCCTTATACTAGTTGCCGTGAAATCAATTCAAACTCATGATGATACCAGTGTGTCAAAGTAGAACTGTGTTCCATAAGATTTCAATAGCTGATTTTCCAGAAGCAGACTGACAGGCCTTTCTTCTGAGGTGCCTGTGGGTGGACTTAAATCTCCAAGCTTTCAGTTAACAACTGAGTGCTTAACAATTTGTACCACCCAGGAACTTTGAATAGCAAGATCATTTTTAAGGATTTCTATTTATCACAAAGTTTCCCTGAATACCTTTTTTTTTTAAAAAAAAAAAAAGGAACATGTAGAACATTCTTTTGAAATGATATTTTTGGAGACCTAATTGAAGAATACCTTTAAATAAATAGTTTTAGGTGTTTTCATGACTTGGGGAAAAATACTGAAAATAAAAAAGAAGATGATAACTTAAATTCGGAGTGATTTTTACAGGTTTATGATATAAAAAGTATTTTAATATAAGTTTTATTGAGAAACTATGTCATTGTAAAGCACACATCTTTCACATTGTAACGTCCATGGAATCACAGTATATCTTAAAATAAATGATGTGACAATATTTAATTGGCAGTGTTTTTGTTTTTGTTTTTTACTTCAGTGACACACAAAAATAATGGTGTTATATTATCAGTGGCTCAGATTCAACGAATAGTCTACTACGTTGGGCTTTGGTAATAAATAGCAAAATTAAGAACAACAAAGTTCTTAAAAATATACAAAACCTTAACTCTGAGGAAAGTCCTTAAAGATGAATAGAACAATAGCACTGTTGATTACTAATGTTAGCATTAATGGAATAACTGTATAGTGCCCCGAAGAGATGACTGTTTTGCAGGTATATGTAATTTGAAAACAAAGATCTATATTAATAAATCAAAACCAAATCTTATAAATCATAGAAAATAAAAGAACAAGAATCAACTGCAAAGGAATATACAATACTTGCACTCGTTCCTATTTACTTTTGCCCTGGATCATAGGCAATCCAAGAAAGAGCTAAAAGAGACATCAGGATCACCTAATTCAATCACTTTTTCTTAATAATGGAGACTAAGATGCACAGAAGTAGACCTACAGAACATCCTTTACCTGGCAAAACTAAGATGAGAACTCAGTTCACAGGACTCAGCTTCCTGTTTTGGTTTTACTCCATCACAGCTGTGTTTTTCCCAATCTGCGAGGTGACAGCCTCGATCTGTCAGCATTCAGTATGGTGCAGAGATTCAGATGAGCAACGTGACTGAGAAGAAAAGGTAGTTAATGAGGAACAAACAAAGATATTGTAAATTGGAGTTCACTAAGGCAAAGAAGTCAACAAAGACTTTAAGATGTTTTCCTCGGATCATAGCAGCATTTCTCTCCCTTTTCAAATATTATGAAGCAGTAAGCAAAAAATGGTACCATAAAAATATTTACAATAATAATCACTTGCTTTAAGTGAGCAAGTTATTCTTCTCTGCAAATACACTGCCAGTTGACGAAAACTTTCCCTTGAGCATATTTCAGTTTGTAACCAGACTTTGAGATACCATTAGATTTTCTCAAACAGCTATCCATTTTATTATATCCACACTGTATTTAGAGCAATGGATAAAAAAAGTAATGTTACATTTTCCAGAATTTTAGAGTTTACAAACTTTCTAATCTACATTTCATTGTGTAATTTTCACAACAGCAATGTAAAATGTCAGGACAGGCATTATAACACTCATATGTTACAAATGAAGGGACTGATTTTTGACTGAAAATTATTAAAATCATTATACTTTTGACAGATATGACTTAACCCAATGACAAGTATCTAGTTTTATAAGAGGCAGATGTTTATCAGCTTTTTAAAGTAATTGTCATTTTTCAATAGTAGTTGTACAATAACACGTATCTATAAGCAGTGTATGAAATTTCCAGCTGCTCTACATATTTGTCAATACTTGTCACTCATTTACATTTTAGCTCTTCTAGAATGCATGTAGTGCCAGTTTCAAAACCAGTTGCCGTCAAGTTGATTCTAATTCATGACAACCCCATGAGAGTCAGAGTAGAACCGTGCTCCACAGAGCTTTCAATGCTGATTTTTTTGAAAATAGAGTGTCAGGACTTTCTTCCAAGGTACTTTTGGGCTGGACTCAAGCTTCCAACCTTTCGATCAGCAGCCAAGTACATGAACAGTTTGTAGCAACCAAGGACTCCTGAGTATCTAATTGTGTTTTAATTTGTATTTCCTAATAAAATGATGTTGAAAATATTTTCATGCGCTTACTTGCCATCCATAAATTTTCTTAGGTGAACTTTATATTAAAATATTTTTTTCCATTTTAATAGTTTATTTTTCTCACTAATATTGATTTATAAAATCTCTTTCTCTCTTTCTTTGTATACATACACATATACATGTGAGTGAGGCAAACATGCACACACACACACATTGTGTCTTTTTTATTTCCTTAAGAGTGTTTTATAAAGAGAAAATGGCTTTTACTTAAAAAAAATTAATTTTTCACCTTTTGTTTTTATTCTTTGTGCTGCTTCTGTCATATCTAAGCAATTAATATGCACCTTTGGGGACGATAATTTTTTCCTAAGTTTTCTTCTAGTAATTTTACAATTTTAGCAGTTAAATTTAAACCTTTAACACATCTTATGTTAATTTTTGTGTATGGTGGGAGTCGATTTTTTTTTTTTTACATATGAATATTCAGCTATTTAACTTGTTTAGGAGTGCCTAGGTGGCACAAACAGTTAAACACTTGACTACTAGCTGGAAGGTTGGTAGTTTGAACTCACCCAGAGGCACCTCAGAAGAAAGGCCTGGTGATCTGTTTCCAAAAGGTCACAGCCTTGAAAACCCTATTGAGCAGTTTTACTCTGTGTGCATAGGCTCATTATGAGTTGGACTTTACTCTATGGTAACTAATAACAATATTGAATTTGTTTATTAAAAAAAGTTTTGTCCATTGAATTACCTTGCCAACTTTGTCAAAAACACACACACACACACAACACAATAAAAAATGACTATATATGTGTGGATCTATTTCTGAACTTACTATTCTGTTGAATTATCTGTGTATTTATCTTTTTGCAAATACCTTTTTTTATTACTGTATCTTTATAGTAACTGCTGAAATCAAGTGTATAAGCCCCCTAACTTTTTTCTACTTTATTGTTGTTAAGTGTCATCAAATTGGTTATAACTCATAGCAACCCCATGCACAACAGAATGAAACACTGCCTGGTCCTACGCCATCCTTAACAACCATTGTTATGTTTGAGCCCATTGTTGCAGCCACTGTGTCAATCCATCTCACTGAGGGTCTTCCTCTTTTTCACTGACCCTCTGTTTAACCAAGCATGATATCCTTCCCAGAGGCTGGTCCCTCCTAATAATATACCCAAAGTAAGTGAGACGAGCTCTCACCATCCTTGCTTCTAAGGGGCATTCTGGCTGTACTTCTTTCAAAATACATGTGTTCATTCTTCTGAGATTCCATTATATATTCAATATTCTTTGCCAACACCATAATTCAAATGCACCCATTTTCTTCAGTCTTCCTTATTCATTGTCAAGTTTTTGCATGCGTATGAGTCTATTAACAATACCATGCCTTGGTCAGGTGCACCTTAGTCATCAAAGTGACATTTCTGCTTTTTAACACTTTAAAGAGATCTTCTACACTACACAATGAACTAGGAGGTAGAACAGAAGCACTAAACACATTATTAAGCCAATTACCTCCTAGTTCGATACATAATACCTGGGATCTTAAAAATTTACAAGTGGCTATCCAACTCATGACAATTGGTCTCTATTCAACTGAAGAAACAGAAGAAAGAGGAGAGTCAGGAACAGGAGGAGGATATGGAATGTCTGGCTTCTTGTCTCCATGAACAGCTGCCTCTTTTGCCTTGAGACCAGAAGAATGAGATGGTGCCTGGCTGCCATTACTGAACATATTGATCAAAGATTCTATAGAAGAATCCTGATCAAAAGAGAAAATCACAAAAAATTTCAAATTTTCTAGGACTCCAGACTCTCTGGAGCCACGGGGACTGGATGACCCACTGAAACTATTGCCCTGAGATAATCTTTAAAACTTAACCCAAAAATATCCCCTAGAGTCTTCTTAAAACAATTGTTCAGTTTAACCAGTAAAAAATGTCTGCCTTGAGAATTATGCTCTTTTAAGAACTATCTATACGGGATCATAGTGACAATAGCAATTGAAAAGAATAGATAGGAACCTTAGGGGGCAGTGAGTTTATGTTAATGGAGAAGAAACAACTCAGAAAAAGTGGGTGAGAATGGTTGCACAATGCAAACAATGTAATCAATATCATTGAATTGTGCATATAGAAATGGTTGAATTTGTGTATATTTTGCTATATATATTCTCAACAATAATAATATCAATTTTTTTAAAGAAGTCTTTTGCAGCAGAATTGCCCAATACAATACATTATTTGATTTCTTGACTGCTGCTTCCATGGGCATTGATTGTGGATCCAAGTAAAATGAAATCCTTGAAAACTTCAATCTTTTCTCCATTTATCATGATGTTGTTTACTGGTCCAGTTGTGGGGATTTTTGTTTTCTTTATGTTGAAGTGTAATCCATACTAAAGGTTATAGTCTTTCATCTTTATTAGTAAGTGCTTCAAGTCCTCTTCACTTTCAGCAAGCAAAGCTGTGTCATCTGCATGCCACGTACTGTTAATGAGTCTTCCTCCAATTCTGATGCTGCGTTCTTCATATAGTCAGCTTCTCAGACTATTTGCTCAGTTTGTATTACTGTGGTGACTTGTGTGTTGCTGTGAAGCTGGAAACTATGCCACCAGTATTTCAAATACCAGCAGGGTCACCCAAGGTGGACAGGTTTCAGCAGAGCTTCCAGACTAAGACAGACTAGGAAAAAGGACCTGGCAATATTCTTCCAAAAACAAACAAACAAAAAGCCAATGAAAACCTTTTTTTTAAAAAAAAATTAAAAAAAAAAAAGACTATTCTAGTTCATTTAAATTACTACAGAAATGTTAAAACCATGTTGTTAATTTCTACAAAGATCCAGCTAGAATTTTAATAGGAATTTATAGATCAATTTGGGAAAATTGCCATCTTAAGAAAGTCTTCTAAACCATGGACATGGTATATAACTCAGTTTATTTAGGTCTTTACAGTTATTATTAGCAATATTCTGTAATTTCAATCCACAGTTTCTTCATGTCCTTTCTTAAAATTATCTAGAAGACTTTCATGATCTTGAACTTTTAAAAATTTTATTTTCTATTTTTATGCAAGTACATAAAATAAACAATTGCCCTTTTTCTTAGCCTTGTATCCCGTGGCCTTGCTAAATTAAGTTTTAGCTCTAATATTTGTTTTGTATATTCCTAAAAATTTAATATGTAAACAATTATATGAACTAAAAAGAGGGACACAATTATTTCTTCCTTTCTAATTTTCATGACTTATTACTTTTTCTTAATTTATTGCACTGACTAATTTTGGCCTGGAGTTTTCCTTCTGGAATTTTTAAAACAGTTTTACTGAGATATAGTTTGCATATCATACAATTCATCCACTTAATGTGTACAGTTTAATGTTTTGTAGTATATTCACAGGTATGTGCAACCATCACCACAATCAATTTTAGAACATTTTCATTGCCCTAAAAAAAAATATCCTGTGTGCTTCAGCTATCATTTCCATCCGTTTTCCCCAGCTCCCTCCCTGCTCTAGGCAACCACTAACCTACCATCTGTACCTATAGAGTTCCCTGTTCTGGATAATTTATATGAATGAAATAATATAACTTGTGGTCTTTTGTTACTGTCTTGTTCACTTATCATCATGCTTTCATGATTTATCCATGTTGCAGAATTTAATGTTACTTCATTCCTTTTTTTTTTTTTTTTTT
>NW_004443991.1:5609062-5610531 GCF_000243295.1 Trichechus manatus latirostris | reverse complement strand
AATATTTTCTCATTTAACAGTACACATGTTGCCCTAAGACAAGGGTTAACAATCTCACAACACATCAACACTATCCTTACTCAATCTTGGGTTCCCTATCACCAGCTTTCCTTTCCCCTTCTGTCTTCTGGCCCTTGTCCCTGGACTGCTGTACTTCATTAGTCCCATTTGGTTTTATGGGGCTGTCCACTCCCCAGCTGAATGGTGAACCTCGGAAATGACTCCACCACTGAGCAAAAAGAGTGTCTGGGAGCCATACTCTCAGGGTTTCTCCAGTCTCCTTTAGGCCAGTAAATCTGGTCTTTTTTTGTGAGTTAGAATTTTGTTCTACACCCTTCTCCAGCTTTGTCCAGAACCGTCTGTTGTGATCCTGGTCAGAGCAGTCAGTGGTGGTAGTGGGGCACCATCTAGCTGTACTGGACTCAGTCTGGTGGAGGCCTTGTTAGCTATGGTCCATTAGTCCTTCGGACTAATCTTTTCCTTGTATCCTGTTCTCTTCATTCTCCCTTGCTCCTGAAGGGATGAGACCAGTGGAGTCTTAGATGGCTGTTCACAGGCTTTTAAGACCCCCGACGCTACTCACCAAGGTAGAATGTAGAACACTGTCTTTATAAACTGTTATGCCAATTGAGCTAGCTGTTCCGCTAGACCATGGTCCCCACAGCCCTCCGCCCAGCAATTCAGTCCCTCAGGGAGTTTGGATGTGTCTATGGAGCTTCCATGACCTTTCCGTGTACAAGTTGTGCTGGTTTCCCCTGTATTGCGTACTGTCTCACCCTTCACCCAAGATACCACTTATCTATTGCCTATTTAGTGTTACCTCCCCACCCCTCCCATCCCTGGTAACCAATAAAGATTGTTACATTTTATGTGTGAAATTTTTCATGGGGTTTTACAATAGAGGCTTCATACAATATTTGTCATTTTGTGATTGACTTATTTCACTCAGGATAATGTCCTCCAGTTTCATCCATGTTATGAGATGCTTCACAGATTCATCATTGTGCTTTCTTGTTGTGTAGTACTCCATTGTGTGTATGTACCATAGCTTGTTTATCCATTCATCTGTTGATGGGCATCTAGGTTGTTTCCATTGTTTTGTTATTGTGTGACTTTTAATAAATTCACATCTTTGTTTCTAAGGTGTGTCTCTTGTAGACAGAATATTGATGGGATTCTGTTTTCTTATCCATTCTGTCACTCTCCGTCTCTTTATGGGTGCATTGAGTCCATTTACATTCAGTGCAATTATTGACAGACGTGAGTTTGTTGCTGTCATTTTGTAGTGCTTTTTTTGTGTTGTTGATGTTTTCTTTGTTCTTCTTAATCTCTTGTGCTGAGTTACTTATGTTTGTGGATTTTTTTTTCATTTCTTTTATTTTTGTAGGTTTTGTTTTTGCTGAGACTTTATGTTTTTCCTCTTTATTTTGATGAGTATGTTTATTAACTTTCTTTGTGGTTACCATGAA
>NW_004443991.1:5578046-5608561 GCF_000243295.1 Trichechus manatus latirostris | reverse complement strand
ATTGTTGTCTTTGTATAATTTCTAGTTGTGAATTTATTTTGGCATTTTGTTCCTGCATTATTTTCCTGAATTATTGCAATTTTTTGTCTGTATTTTCCATGAATTTGTCTATTTTTTCTTCATTTTTGTCTGTTTTTTGCTTCAGCTCTTGAAGAATTCTGAGTATTAGAGATTCGAATTCCCTATTATGTAGTTCTAGTGCCTTTTCTTCCACTGGGAGGTCATCTGATGTTTTATTTTGGACACCTACTGGAGCCATCCTGTCCTGTTTTTGTAAATGTTTTGATGTTGTCTGCTGTCTTTGGCCAATCAGTAGTTATTTTTCTCATTTATTGATTGTAGATTTGTTTGTTTTGTCCTTTGTTTTTATTTGGCTATGTCTGAGCAGGAGGCGTGCGTGTTCTTTGTTGTTTGCTTTTCTGTGGGTACGATACTTTTCACCTCCTTCTCCAGTTGGCAGGGTCAGTGGCTCAGATACTGTATGGCAGGGCAGGTCTAGCTGAAGAGGAGTTGCTGGGAAGGGTTGTTTGTGGCACTTACTTCAGCCACCGGGGGGGTTGGTAATCAGTACAGAGCAGGTTCCAGTAGGCTGTGCCTGTGCTGCTTGGTGGTGTGATATTAAGCGCATGGTGCAGGTAGGCAGGATGTAGCAGGGAGATTGTTATGTGTGGAGCTAAGATGATATGGGAGAGAGGAAGAGGAGCCAAAAACATACAAACAAACAAAAAAGAATGCTAGGGGAGCTTTCCATTGGAGGGGAGAGATGAGAAACTATGAAATGGAGAAAAACAAAAAGGGGAAGAAGAAGAAAAGAATGAATAAATAAAAATTAGAAAGAAAAAGGAACAGCAAAGCCCCCAGAAATCCCATCTGTGTGGCTACGATATCTGGGGAAGTTGTTCCGAGGTGTTGCAGTACAGCCTGGCTAGAAGGCATAGAGGTATTCAGCACCAGGTTTTCAGGGGACAGGAAGAGAAGGAAGGTATAGAGAGATGATAAACTGAGTAATGAAGAAGACAAAAAGGGAAAAGAAAACAAAACAAATTTTTAAAAAAAGAACAAAAAAAGCTCCCCAAACAACAGGAAAAAAAAAAAAAACAAAGAAAGAAATACGCTCAGGGATCCCTGTGCATGTCTGCAGAAGCTGAGGGAGTAGGTCCCAAGCTGTGTAGCATTGCCTGGCCAGAATGGACCCCCAACTCGAGAAAAGGAAAAGAAAGCAAACAAACAATTCAAAACAAACAAACAAAAGCTCCAGGATCCCACCAGCATGGCAGTCCAGACAGGGGAGCGGTTCTACACTCGAATTGCCCTCTGCAGCCCCTTAGGAAGAAGCAAAGATGGTGCACTGAGCCAGGTGTTTGAGCAAAAGGAGGGGGAGGTGGTGAGAGGTAAGGAATAAATCAAAAGAAGTGGAAAAAAGCAACACCAGCAGCCAACAAAAGGCGCTCAGGGAGCTGGCCAGTGCTGGTGGGTGGAATCCAAGCAGCCAGTGTTTCCCGGCCAAGAGACTGTGGCAGCAGGAAGTAGAGAAGGCCGAGTGGTGGTGAAGAAGGGTGGGGAGTGGGAAATCATATATCACAAATTACTAGTTGTTCTGTCTCCTGCTGGAAAGCTCCGTGAAGCTGCTTTCTCGTACCCCCATTTTCTGGTCTCAGATAGGAGTCCAAGATGGTGGATCTGCTCTGTGTTAGCTGATAGGGGATTTCTGCATGAACCTCTCCTCACTCTTCATTCTCTGTCAGTTTTCTCACTCCATATGGTGCTTGGCTGAGTTCTTTATCTCTTCATTTGATGTTTTAGGGTTTCAGGATTGCTGTTTTCTCTGTTTCGCTTAGTTTTTCAGATCTTTGCTGTGGAGGGACAGCGTGGTGCTTCTGCCTAGAGCACAATTTTGCCAGAAGTCCAATCTCCACTATTTTTGAGGGCGTCACTAAGCTTAACTTTGCCCATGCTCTGTTGCCAATGAGGTCAGTTCCTTTGGGAAGATATTTGTTGTTGTTAGATGCTCCCATTTCTCTCTGTTTGCTTCTTTCTTTTATATCTCAAAAGAGATTGGATTAAGACACTACTGAATCTTGTAAACCAAACCACAGATTAAAAAAGATTGTTGTTGTTGTGAGTTGCTGATCGGATAATTCTGACTCATGGCGACCGTATGTGTTTGTTACGGAGTAGAACTGCTCCATAGAATTCTCTTGGATGTAATCTTAACATAAGCAAATTGCCTGACTTTTCTTCCATGATACTGCCAGATGGATTCAAACTATCAACTTTTAGGTTACCAATTAGGTGCAAACTGTTTACACCACCCAGATCCTTTGTCTTGGTCATCTAGTGCTGCTATAACAGAAATACCACAAGTGGATGGCTTTAACAAAGAGAAATTTATTCTCTCACAGTCTAGTAGGCTACAAGTCCAAATTCAGTGCATCAGCTCCAGGGAAAGTCTTTCTCTCTCTGTTTGCCCTGGAGGAAGGTCCTTGTCATCAGTCTTCCCTTGGTCTGGGAGCATCTCAGCACAGGAACCTCAGGTCCAAAGGACACACTCTGCTCCCAACACTACTTTCTTGGTGGTATGAGTTCCCCATGTCTCTCTGCTTCTTTCTCTCTTTTATATCTCAGAAGAGATTGGCTTAAGACACTAATCTTATAGATTTCATCAATATAACTGCCACTAATCTCTTATTGCATCATAGTGATAAGATTTACAACATATAAGGAAATCACCTCAGATTACAAAATGGTAGACAATCATACAATACTGGGAACCATGACCTAGCCAAGTTGACAGATATTTTTGGGCGACACAATTCAATCCATGACAACCTTCAAAAAAAATGTTTTTGTTGTTGTTATTGGGTGCCATCAAGTTGATTCCAACTCATAGCAACCCTATAGGACAGAGTAGAACTGCTCCATAGGGCTCCCTAGGCTGTAATCTTTATGGGAGCAGATTGCCAGGTTTTTTCCCCCATGAAGCCGCTGCTGAGTTTTAACTGCCAATCCCTTGGTTAGCAGCTGAGTGCTTAACCACTGCACCATTAGGATTCTATAGAAAATCAAACAGGATTAAAAAAAAAAAAAACCTAGATATACTGGCATATTATATTTGATTGGCATTGTGCATTATATTTAATATATTTGGCCAAAAACCAAAGACTGAAAGAATATCTTGAAGGCAGCCATGGCCATGGGTAGATTAAGAATGACAGCAAATGTCTAATTAGCAATAGAAATCATGCAAGCAAGAAGAATACAGAGTGACAACTTTCAAGTATTTAAAAAAAAAAAAAAAAACACTGCCAACCCAGAATTCTATATTCAGTGAAAATATCCTTCACATTTAAGTAAAAATGAAGACTTTCTCAGTCAAATAAGTTCTTCAGGTAGAAGAAATACAGTATTGTTCCAAATTTAGATCTACACACACACAAAAAAAGTAAAGCATTGGAAATTGAATAAATAAAAGTAAAACATAGTCTTATATTTAATTTGTATGAAAAATGACTATTTAAAGCAGCATAGTAACAATGTGTTATACATTTATAGCATACTTGAAAGTGAAATGTCTGGAAACAATGGCACAAGAGATGGGAGAGTGGAATTGAGAATATACAGTTTTAAGTCCCTTGCAAGTGAACTCTGATTATTTAAATAAGCATATTGTAAAAACGTGGACAATGAGAAAAGGGTTAAAAAAAAAAGTATATGTTGTCAATAAGAAACCCTCCAGAAATATAAAAGTCAAATGTCAAAGATTTAGAAACATATTAACCAAAAACCAGGTCTTGAGTATGTTATTAACAATGTAAGAATGTAAATATAAGAAAACCACAAAAGAAGAAATTTAAATTATCTTATGTTTTCTTGAATGCAAAAACTATTCTCTCCAGTCCTCTAGTAAAGAGTATAAAAATGCAGTTTTCACAGTAAAGGTAGAGTGAAGGGTAGATGATTGTTGCTTAGACAACATCTACAAGAGAATAAAAAAGGGGATAAAAATTAGAATTAAAAACTTTGGTAGAGTAAGGGATAAGTCACACTGGATGCTATTTCTTTCATTATCATTTGTATTTATGACACTGAAATCACACACACGCACACAGATATGACTTTCTTTTTGATTTTGCGAATCTGATTCCAAAAAAATGTAGTTAATTATAAATGTAGATAATCACTCTTTTTCAAACATGACTTTGAATTTACCTATGTACAAAGTGACAGCTTTGCTATTTTATTTATGATAAATCAATTAAACAATCTATGTTGTTTCTGAATGTTCCTTAAAAAACAAAAGAATAAATGTCTCTGTTTTTGTTATATGAAAATGCTGAGAGCATTTGTCAAACTGAGATTAAATCTCAGTGGCTCTCATAACTATAGAAATTAAAAGAATCAGGCTCCAGCTTTTCAGAACTAATATTCACAAGTGAGAAGTTTGTAGGAAAATGATGTTTTCTTTGGGATGTAAGATCTAACAGAGGAGAAAAACATTTATTCTGTGAGCACACCTACTCCTCACTTATCGTCTTTCTCATTCTCCAAAATTTAGCATTTACAACAATAGTAAAAAAATCTATAATCTGACTACTTTGCCCATTAATGACATACATCTGGCAGTAATGAACACTGAGGTGTGGGATGAGAGTAAAGGTGGCTTTGATGGTTAAGATTATGTGTCAACTCGTGTAGGCCATGGTTCATAATGGCTTGGCAGTTATGTGATGATGTAACTTGGCTGTCATGCAATGATGTAACTTGGCAGTTATGTAGTTATGTAAATTGGAAGTTATGAAATGACATAACCTGGCAGATACGTTATAATGTAATTGGCAGTTAAGTAGTTATGTAACTTGGCTGTTATGTAATGTTGTAATCATCCTCCATGTTGTGATCTCATGTGGTCATCCTCCATTTTTGCATAACACAGATTTCACATAATGACCTGGTCTTTGGAACCTGTGTCAATAAGTGAGGAGAGGATATATAATTTTAAAAAAGAAAAGAAAAATAATAAACACACAAGTAAGACCCCATCTAAGCACTTGTACCATGAGACATTAGGTTCTTTATGTTTTGAGCAGCCTGATAAATGACAGTATTGACTAAATTAAAACAGTAACCGTGTTATTGCAAAGATATATTAAAACTCTGAATTGTATGCAGCATAGTTGTATTAATAATAATAGAAAAAAATAGAAACAGATCAGGGTTTTATATGCACTGGGATAAGACTCAATACATTCCAAATAAATTTTTCAGATACTGCAAGGAAAATTTACCGCAAAATTCAGATGATTTTATCTCAGCACAGTAAAAGATGCAAATCTATTCTGCTAGCCTTATCTCTGTTTTATTTAATACATTTTAAGGAATTTACTTGATGCATTTTCAGACATGTTTTAAACAAGCCCACAAAATTATCCCTTATTGCTATTCTCATCTGTGAGTATTCCATTCACACCTGCAAAAGCATATTTTGAATTTCATATTGTAGCAATTTTATTTACAAAATTATTGTTATTATGAAATCTAAAGTAATCCTACCAGTAAGTTTTCAAAGAATTGCTGTATAACCAAAACTGATCCTCATTTCTCTGTGCAAGTGCAAGGGTGCTAAGGAAATACATGGATGGAAAAAGAGCATAGATGTTATAATAATTACTTGAAGTTACAAAACTCTCCTCTTCCACAAATCTCAGAATATATTATACATGTGATCTCACTAAGTCTTAGTGTTTCCCTTCTTCTCACTGTGAAGGAAACAGCCATATTCAGGTATTTGTTTCTTTGCATACTAGGTGTGTAGTGGTGACTGTTATTCAACAGTCTAAAATATTTAATGAGAATCTTCTTACTATATTGCAAGGCTCATGCCATGATTGGAAATAAAAATTATAATAAAAAGCAGAAGAGCAGAGAAAAACAGTTATAGGCACATTAATTCACAGATTTTGAAAAAATCAACAGCAATGTTTTTTACACTTTTTGAGAGACAGAGACTTGTTTGAGGATTGTCTGACAGTTACAAACCTTTCTTATTTGTAGCAATCTGCATTAACAGGGAAGCCAGAAAGTTGGCATTTATTATTACTTTATGTTTTCATAAGCATTATGATTTAACATGTGTTTTGAATAAGTAAGTCAGGGATATAATACAGAATTCAAATGGACATAAGCATACTAAGCCCCTTGCTCTTCTCTGTCTCTCCCAACACACAGTTCTCCATGCCAAACATCATTTCTGTTACTGATTTTTTTGGAGAATCCATCTGGAGATATTCTATTTAGATAAAAACTTACATGAAACTATTTTTTCATTTTTAACACTAATATTTGCATTCTAGTCACAAAAATCTGTGCCTTATTCCTTCATTTAACAATATATTTTAGAAACTTTGATATTAGTGCATAAAAATTAAGCTCATCATTTTTAATATCTGCTTATAATGCTATTGATATATATATATATATCAGTAAAAACCAGTTACAGTCAGGTCAGCTCTGACTCATGGAGTCCTCATGTTTGTCCGTGTAGAACTGTACTGCACAAGATTTTCAATGGCTGATTTTTCAGAAGTAGATCACCAGCCCTTTCTTCTTAGGCACCTCTTGGTGGAATTGGACTTCCAACACTTTCATTAGCAACAAAGTGTGCATTAACCGTTTGCACCACCCAGGAACTTCAGTATCAATATATCAACCATTACATATTTAACACACCTCTAATTAATGGGTATTTAAATTGATTCCAAACACTTGCTATTACAAATATGCACTAAATATTCTTTTACCCATTTGGAGTATACTTACAGGATAATTATCTGCAAATAGAATGTTATGTGCGTTTTTAAACTTGATAGATATTGCTAAATTACGCTACAAAACATGGTATCAATTTTCATTCCATAATAAACGTGTCTGTTCTCCACACTGTTGCCAACAAAATATTTAATCAAATTTTTTGTTCTTTACCATTCTCATAGGAGAAAAGCCTGTTTCTTGTTGTGGTTGGAATTTTCATACTTCTTATGAGTGTATCTGAATGTCTTTCCATATGTTTATAACTCTCCTTTCTTTTTATACTGCAGTGTTGCTCTTTGCTTGACTGATTCGTAGGCACTTTTGAACTACTATTCATTTGAGACCACAGCATTCATCTTTGGTGCTGCAGAATTTATTTTAACTTGGAAAACTTTCAAAGATTTTATTGGTAGCTCTAGTTGCCATAGAAAAACTTGGTAATGTTTATGGTACTTGCCTGATTTTTTGTAACATTAAACTTCTTGGTTGCTTGAACTGTAGTCAGGTGAACACTGGAGCATTCTCTTGCCTGTTCGTGTTTCAGGTCTCATCGATCATAAAATTGTGTTGATTATATTTCTCCTTACTTAGACTAAGAGAAATTAATAATGGTATGCAGTAAAATTGCTATGCATGAAGCAAACTTGTTTCTCATATGAAGTGTTGGCTTGAGAGTCCCAGACCTGCAGTTTGTTAGGGAGGAAGCTGTCATAAAGTAAGCTTCTTATGCATATGATTTTAGAGCTGATAAGGATTCTGTAATACAATTATATTTCATTAGTTTCTGTTCCATTTTTACATACTGCATCTAATAACTTGCTCAAGCATTGTTTATGCTTCCTGACAGCCCCTCATAAGCCAGGAGCAAAAAGGGCAAGATTCATATGTGCCCAAAGATTAAACAGATAGAATCAGATATACTTTTTCAAAAACATTTTCCTTGGTGGTGATGGAAAAATTGTCTCTCTCAAAGCAATCAGGAAAGAAAGAGTTTTTGGATGGCAAGAGCAAAACTGTATACAACTTGAAAGAGTTACCATCAACTGTTCCTAGAGAAAGTGCAATTGCAATTTGGCAAGATACAATACAAATAAAATTAATCTAAACAATACAGATGGTGGACTCTCCATCCCACTCTACTCACACAAACAAAGTATTTTGTTCACTTTTCGTCTTTAATATCACAGCCCAGGTAGTGAAGTGGTTAATTCCTTGCTACTAATCAAAAGGTCAACAGTTTGAACCCACTAGCTGCTCCACTAGAGAAAGACGTGGCAGTCTGCTTCCATAGAGTACAGCCTTAGAAAACTTACGGGGCAATTCTACACTGTCCTGTAGTGTTGCTATGAGTCAGGATCAACCTGATGGCAATGGGATTAATATCCCCGTTATCTGTTTTTCCATTCTTAATCCCATAATTTCAGTTCAGGCATCAGTATCTCTTATCTGATGTGATGGTTAAGGTTGTGTGCCAACATGGTTGAGCCATGATTCTCAGTGCTTTGGCAATTATAATGTAGTTTAGCAGTTGTATAATAATGTGATCACCTCTATGATGAGATCTGATATAATGTGATCACCTTCATGATGAGATCTTCTGTGAGTAGCCAATCTGTTAAAAGGAAGTTTCCTTGAGTGTGTGGCCTGCATCCAATATAGGTGCACTTTCTGGCAAGGTTCATGGGTCTTTGCTTACTCTGAATCCTGTAGCTGGCTCCTGTTCATTTGACATCTGGTTTTTGGGACTTGAGCTAGCAGCTTACTTGCAATCTTGCTTGTCAGTCTTGGGATTTGTCAGTCTCCACAGTCTGTGAGCCACAGCCTGGCTGTCTGGCTTGCCAGTCTTGGGTTCACCAGTGCCTGCAGCTATGTGAATCAGGAGAAGCCTCCCACCTAACCCGCAGACTTGGGAAGTTCTAGCCTCTACAACTGCATGAGCCATTTCCTTGATATAAATCTCTCTCTATATATATGCATTTACTGGTTTTGCTTCTCTAGAGAACACAGCCCAAGATATTTGGTACCAGGAGTGGTTCTAAAGAAATAAAATTTTAAGGATGAGTTTTCTAAATTGGCTCTTGTCTTAGGCTTCTCTCTAGAGAAGCAAAACCAGTAAAGTGAATAAATATATATAGAGAGAGATTTATACCAAGGAAACAGCTCACGCAGTTCTAGAGGGTAGAATGTCCCAAGTCCGTGCATCAGGGTGGAGGCCTTTCCCAATTCATGCAGCCACAGAAGCTGGTGAGCCCAAGATCAGCAGGTAGGAGAGCAGGGCTCCCCCTCACAGGCTGTGAAGGTTGATGATTCCAAGATCAGCAGGCAAGACTGCATGGTTTCTCCTGATTCACATAGCTGCAGGGGCTGGCAAACCCAAGATTGACAGGTCAGAGACCAGGGCTCTGCTCACAGGCTGTGAAGATCGATGAATCCCAAGTTCAGCAGATAAGCTGACAGCTCAAATCCCAAGAACCAGAGGTGAGATGACAGGAGGCAGCTGCAGGATCCAGAGTGAGCAAAAAGCCAGAACGTCTGCTTATATTCAGATGCAGGCCGTACCCCCAAGGAACCACCCTTTCATCTGATTGGCTACTCACAGCATATTCAATCATGGGAGTGATCATATATAAACACTGAGAATCGTGCGCCAGCCCAGTTGAAACAATCTTAACCATTACAGCTCTCAAGTCTGGTTAGTCTTAATGATGTTGATATCTCTGCTTCCAGCAGTAAAGAGGGAACTGCTAATCCATGGCTTGAGGTGGCAATAGAAATATGGAAAATATCACCACCAATAGATCAGGTATTCGTGAAAGGTGAGGCTCTGGGTGATTGCATGTTTGATATTTTTCTACAAAGTTGTCATAATAAGAAGCATAAGAAAGCTGGTTGGTTGGTCTTACTTTTGCTGGATAAAGTGATGAAAGAGATAAGTTCAGGGCTTCAGAGTCATAGTTCCAGTGCCACATAAACAACCTCAAAGTTTCCACATCTGCCTTGAAAGAAAGCCTTATTTCTTGTAGTAACAGAGCTGATAATGCAGAAAACCAAACCTAGAGTCTTATTGTAAGAGAGGCTGAATTACAAAGCCAACTGAATTCCTAACCTCGAGTGGCATCTGAAGTTAAAGTGAGGGCATTGATGGGGAAGAAATGGGATCCTGAAACTTGGAATGAGAATATATGTACAGATAAACAGGAAGTTGGGGGCACGGAGCCTTTAAATTCTGTTGAATCACTCCTGCCAACAGAACTAATCCTCTCACACCCATCTGAAGAGATTACTCCATATATGTCTGCTAACTCACCCTCCCCAGTAAAACCATTAGCCCCTTCATCTCTATCTGATGAGATTAACCAAGCTGTATCTAAGGAGCCTTTTCCAGAGTCATTGTCTGGGGCATCACCTGAGGCAGATGCTTTACAAAACAATGCTGAATGTTCTCAAAACACATCCACACCACCTGTTTTACCTTCTAGACCTACCTCTAACTAGACTTAAGTCCCAGTAAGCCCCAAAAGGTGAAGTACAAAGTGTGACCCAGGTGTAAGTTCGCTACACTCCAAAAGAACTGCTTGACTTTTCTAATATGTACAAACAGAAACCTAGAGAATTTGTGTGGGAATGGCAATTAATGGTGTGGGATAATGATACAAGGAACATAAACATGGATTAGTCTAAGTTTACTGATATGGGCCCACTAAGCACAGATTCTTCATTCAGTGTTTCAGCTTGAAAAGTTAGGAAAAGATCTAACAGTTAATTTGGTTGTGTCACTGAAGCATGCATTATGCAGTACCTACATTAAAATAATTTGAAATACCAGACCTGCCTTGGTATACTGAAGAAGGTATCCAAAGGCTTAGATAAATTGACATGTTAGAGTGGATTTCTCAGGTTAGACCCAAAGAACCACACATGGTGTACCCAGAGGACACATCATTTGCCACAATGATGACAAACAAATTTGTGAAGAGAGCTCCAGCATCCTTGAAAATTGTTGTGATTGTTATTTTATGTAAGTCAGATTAGACAGTGGGAACTGCCCTAACTGAATTAAGACAACTGATGATAATGGGGCCAATTGGACCCAGTGGTGGTCGGGGCCAATTGGCAGCACTCAATCGACAAGGACAAGGTGGAAATGGTTACTGTAATGGAGAGCAGCATCAAAGCAGTAATCAGAATAGTCTGACTTGAATGGGCTTATGGTGTTGACTACTTAGTCATGGTGTCCCTAGGAGTGAAATAAATAGGAAATCTATTAAATATTTACCTGATAAGTGGAAAAATTCTAAGTCAAGTGAATAGCAGTGTAACTTGAATTGCCAGATAGTCACATCCCCTTAATCAGTTCCCAGACTTGAGCAAGTATACAGACCCGCAACCCCTTGAATGAAGAGGAGGCTGGGTCCCCTTGAGGAAGGACTCCACTACATTGCCAAAAATTTATACTCTTAATCTTTCTCCTATACTTCCCCACAGGAATCTATGACCTTTTTTTAAAGTGACTGTTCATTGTGGAAAAGGAAATAATCAGACTTTTTGGGATTACTGGATACTGGCTTTGAACTGACACTAATTCCAGGAGACTGAAAACATCACTGTGACCCACCAGTTAGAACTGGGACATATGGAGGTCAGATTATTAATGGAGTCTTAGCTCATGTCTATCTTACAGTAGGTCCAGTAGGTCCCCAAACCCAACTGATTTCCCCAGTTTCAGAGTGCATAATTAGGATAGATATACTCAGCAACTGGCAGAACCCCCACATTGGATCCCTGACAAGTGAAGAAAGGGCTATTATGATAGGAAAAGCCGAGCAGAAACCATTAGAACTGTCATTATCCAGGAAAACAGTAAACCAAAAGTAATACTGCATTCCTGGAGGAACTGCAGAGATTACTGTTTCTATCAAGGACTTGAGGATGCAGGGATGGTGATTCTCATTGCCTCCTCATTCAACTTGCCTATTTGGCCTGTGGGAAAAAAAGATGGATCTTGAGGAATGAGAGTGGATTATCAAAAACTTAACCAGGTGGTGACTCAAATTTCAACTGCTGTTCCAAATGTGGTTTCATTGCTTGAACAAATTAATATATCTCCAAGTTCCTGGCATGCAGCTATTGATCTGGCTAATGCCTTTTTCTCCCTACCTGTTTTGAAGGACCACAAGAAGCAGTTTGCTTTCAGCTGGCAAGGTCAGTGATACACCTTCAGTGTCCTACCTCAGAGCTACATCAACTCTCCAGCCCTATGTCATAATTTAGTCTGCAGTCTGCAGGGAACTTGATTGCTTTTCCCTTCCACAAGACATCATATTGGTCCATTACACTGATGACATTATGCTGATCGGACCTAGTAAGGAAGAAGTGTCAATGACTGAACTAATTGGTAAAACATTTGCATGCTAAATCTGTTTCTGTTGAGTCAATTTTGACTCATAGTGACCATATAGGATATAGTAGAACTGCCCCATAGGGTTTCCAGGGAGTGGCTGGTGGATTCAAACTGCAGACCTTTTGGTTAGAAGCCTAAACTCTTAACCACTGTGTCACCAGCGCATGGGAAATTCATCCAACAAAAATTCAGGTGCTTTCCACATCAGTGCAATTTCTAGGGGTCCACTGGTGTGGGGCATGTCACGATATTCCTTCTAAAGTGAATGATAAGTTATTATATCTGGCCCCTCTCACAACTAAAAAGAGGCACAATGCCTAGTGAGCCTCTTTGGATTTTGGAGGCAATATATTCCTCATTTGGGTGTGCTACTCCATCCTATTTATCAAGTGACTCTAAAAGCTGATAGCTTTGATTGGGGTCCAGAACAAGAGAAGGCTCTGCCACAGGTTCAGGCTGCCATGCAAGCCCCTCTGGCAATTGAGTCATATGATCTGGCTGATCCAATGGTGACTGAAGTGTCAGTGGCAGATAAAGATGCTTTTTGGAGTCTTTGGCAGGTGCCTGTTGGTGAATCACAGCACAGACCCTTAGTATTGTAGAGCAAAGCCCTTCTTTTCTCTGTAGATAACTACTCTCCTTTTGTGAAACTACTTTTGCCTTGTTAATGGGCCTTAGTAGAAACTGGATACTTAACCATTGACCACCAAGTCACCATACAGTCTGAGCTGCCCATCATGAACTGGGTGTTGGCTGATCCACAGAAACATAAAATTGGATGTGAACAGGAGAATTCCATCATTAAATTGAACTGGTATATACAAGATCAGGCCCGAGCAGGACCTGAAGACACAAGTAAGTTCCATGAGGAAGTGACCCAAATGCCCATGGTCTTTACTCCTGTTACATTATCTTCCATCTTACAGCCTGCACTTACGGTCACATGGGAAATTCCTTATGATCAGTTGACTGAGGAAGAGAAAACTCATGTCTGGTTTACAGATGGTTCTGTGCAATATGCAGGCACCACTTGAAAGTGGATAGCTGCAGCACTACAGTCCCTTTCGGGGACTTCCCTGAAGCACAGTGGTGAAGGGAAATTCTCCCAATGGGCAGAACTTTGAGCAGTGCACTTGGTTGTTCACTTTGCTTGGAAGGAGAAATGGCCAGATATGTGATTGTATATTGATTCATGGGCTGTGGTCAATGGTTTGACTGGATGATCAAAAACTTGAAAGGAACATGGTTGGGAAATTGGAAACAAGGAGGTATGGGGAAAAGGTATGTGGATAGATCTCTCTGAATGTGCCAAAGAAGTGAAGACATTTGTGTCATATGTGAATGCTCACCAAAAGGTGACTTCAGCAGAGAAGGATTTTAAAAACCAAGTGGATAGGAAGACTTGTTCTATGGAAACCAGTCACCCTCTTTCCCTAGCCACTCCTGTCATTGTCCAATGGGCTAATAAAAAAAGTGGCCATGGTGGCTGAGATAGAGGTTATGCATGGGCTCAGCAACATGGACTTTCACTCACTAAGGTCGACTTGGCTTCAGTCACTGCTGAGCGCCCAATCTGCCAGCAACAGAAACCAATACTGAGGCCCCGATATGGCACCATTCCTTGAGGCGATGAACCAGCAACCTGGTGGCGGGTTGATTACATCGGACTGCTTCCACCATGTAAAGGCAAGTGTTTTTTCTTACTGGAATAGACAATTGCTCTGGATATGGATTTACTTTCTCTGCGCACAAATGCCTCTGCCAAAACTACATCAGTGGACTTATAGAATGCCTTATCCACCATCGTAGTATCCCACATAACATTGTCTTGGATCAAAGGACTCACTTCACAGCAAATGAAGTGCGGGAATGGGCCCATGCTCATGGAATTCACTGGTCTTACCATGTTCCCCATCATCCTGAAGATGGCTTGATAGAATGATAGAGTGACCTTCAAAAGACACAATTATGGGGCCAGCTATGTGGCAATACTTTAAAGGGTTGTGGCAATGTTATATTGTATATTCTCTAAACTAGTGACCAATATATGGCATCGTCTCTCCTATAGACAGAATTCATGGGTCCAGGAATCAAGGGGTAGAAATGAGAGTGACAGCACTGACTATTACCCCTAGTGATCCACTCACAAATTTTTTTGCTTCCCGTCCCCACAACGCTATGCTCTGCAGGTCTAGAGGTGTTAGTTCCAAAGGGAGGATTGCTCCCACCTGGAAACACATCACTGATTCCATTGAACTGGAAGTTAAGAATGCCACCTGACCACTTTGGGCTCCTTATGCCTCTGGATCAACAGGCAAAAAAGGGAGTTATAACATTAGATGGTAATGATTGATACTGATTACCAAGAAGAAATCAGATTGATATTACACAATGGAGGCAAAGAGGAGTATGTCTGGAATGCAGGTGATCCCTCAGGGATCTCTTAGTACTTTCAGTATTTAGTACTACTTGGTACTACTTACCCCTCCAGGCAAAGAACCATGACCAGCTAAGGTGCTTGCTGAGGGTAAAGGGAATACCCAATGGTGGTAGAAGAAGGTAGTTCTAAATACCAGTTCCAACCAAGTGACCAGTTGCAGAAACTAGGACTATAATTGTTATGAATATTTCTTTCTTGTATGTGTGCATTGAATATTTTTGTTTTCTTCATTTATAAAATATAAGATGCAAACAGGGCTAGTGCATTTTTGGTTGTACACATGTTAGTTGTATCATATTAGGTGCAAGTGTGACTCTATAATTGTCTTTATTCAGAGATTATGTGTGTTTTAAGGAGATGTGTACAGGCGACAAGTTGACAAAGGATGGACTGTGATGGTTAAGGTTGTATGTCAGCTTGGCTAGGCCATGATTCTCAGTGATTTGGCAGTTATGATGTAGATTGGCAGTCATGTAGTGATGTAATCACCTCCATAATGAAATCTGATATAATGTGATCACTTTCATGTTGGAATCTGCTGTGAGTAGCCAACTAGTTGAAAGGGAGTTTCCTTGGTGTTGTGGCCTGCACCCAATATTAGTCAACTTTCTGGCAAGGTTCATGGGCCTTTGCTTGCTCTGGATCCTGCAGCTGGCTCCCGTTTGTTTGACCTCTGGTTCTTGGGACCTGAGCTAGCACCTTACCAGCCATCTTTTCTGCCGATCTTGGGATTCATCTGTCTTCACAGCCTGTGAGCCAAATCCCTGCTGTCTGACTTGGCTGATCTTGGGTTCACCAGCTCCTGCAGCTACATGAGTCAGGAGAAACCTCCAGCCTAACCCACAGGCTTTAGATGTTCCAGCCTCTACAACAACTTGAGCCATTTCTTTGATATAAATCTTCCTATACATATATTTTTACACTTTACTGGTTTTACTTCTCTAGAGAACCCAGCCTAAGACACAGGATATATGGCAACAACTACCAAATTGTTCTCCAATCTACAATTTTTACCCTCCTATGCAATCTTCACGCTGTTGTTGGTATTTCTTTTCAGAACTTAGACAAATAAATCCCCTATTCAGAAACTTGAATAACCCCCCCCCCCCAACACACACACACAAACCTATACACACACATCTGAACTCATTAGCATGGTATTGAAAGCTCTCTGTATTTTGGACATAACTTGGCTTTTATTATGAGAATTCTAATGTATCCTCCAACCAATCTCATTAATATGGGTTCACCAAACCATTCAGCATTTCTTAACCTATCCTAAATTTTCCTATTTCTGTACCTGTCAATTAGGTAGACTTTTCCCAATTATTAAAGTTGTGTGTATTCAAATACTTCAAACATTTTTATGACTTACTATGTGCCAAAGGCTACTTTAAACATTTCATCCTCACAACACCACCAAAAAGCACATTCCTGTTTTACTAATGATGCAGTTGAAGCCTGGAGAGGTTAAGTAGGTTGGACTTAACCATAATGTTTATTTCAGGCCAGGTATTTTTTCTCCAGAAATGAGACAGAAAAGTCTATGTCTTGATTATTTTTTTATCTTCCACAACATGTTATACATTACTTGTACAGAGCAGGTGCTAAATAAATGTTTGCTAAATTGACTGTTTTAATCAAATTATAGTTTGAGATTGAATGATCCAGAAAATTAGCTTAATTAACCGCTTGACAATGTCAGTGTTATCTTGACCCATTTTTTGTTGTTGTTGAGAATAATTTCTTCTCTTTCTTTTTCTTATATATTTCTATTTTGACATTTATTGTCACAGCAGATTATTTTAAATTTTTTTATTGTACTTTAGGTGAATGTTTACAGAATGAATAGTTTCTCATTAAACAGTCAGTACACATATTGTTTTATGACATTGGTTAACAACCCCATGACATGTCAACACTCTCCCTTCTCGACCTTGGAGGACCTTTTCTTTTGGTGAAAATATACATAGCCAAAGTCACATCATTTCAAAAATTTCTACACATACAATTCAGTGATATCAATTACTTTCTTCCAGTTGTGCTGCCATTCTCACTATCTTTTTCCAAATTATTCCATCATGGTCTACAACTCACTGTCCCCTAGGCTTCCCATCAAACATTTTGAGCTGCTGTTGTCAATTTGCTCTCACATAGATAACTTTTTTTGTGCTTTAGATGAAAGTTTATAGAACAAAATAGCTTCTCATTAAACAGTTAGTACACATATTGCCCTATGACAATGGATAACAACTCCACAACATGTCAACACTGTCCTTACTCAACCTTGGGTTCCCTATCACCAGCTTTCCCGTCCCCTCCTGCCTTCTAGTCCTTGTCCCTGGACTGCTGTGCCTCATTAGTCCCGTTTTGTTTTCTGGGGCTGTCCAATCCCTGGCTGAAATGTGAACTTTGGGAGTGACTTCACCACTGAGCTAAAAGGGTGTCCGTGGGCCGTACTCTTGGGGCTTCTCCAGTCTCTGTCAGGCCAGTAAATCTGGTCTTTTTTGTGTGTGTTAGAATTTTGTTCTACATCCTTCTCCAGCTCTGTCCAGAACCCTCTGCTGTGATCCCGGTCAGGGCAGTCAGTGGTGGTAGCCGGGCACCATCTAGCTGTACCGGACTCAGTCTGGCAGAGGCCTTGGTAGCTGTGGTCCATTAGTCCTTTGGACTAATCTTTTCCTTGTATCCTGTTCTCTTCATTCTCCCTTGCTGCCGAAGGAGTGAGACCAGTGGAGTATCTGAGATGACTGCTCACAGGCTTTTAAGTCCCCAGACACTACTCACCAAGGTAGAATGTAGAACATTTTCTTTATGAACGGTGTTATGCCAATTGAGCTAGATGTTCCCCTAGACTGTGACCCCCACAGCCCTCCATCCAGCAGTTCAGTCCCTCAGAGAGTTTGAATGTGTCTGTGGAGCTTCCATGACCTTTCCTTGTACAAGTAGTGCTGGCTTCCCCAGTATTGTGTACTGTCTTACCCTTCACCAAAGTTACCGCTTATCTATTGTCTATTTAGTATTTCCCCCAACTCCTCCCATCCCTTGTAACCAACAGATTGTTACTTTTTGTAAGTAAACTTTTTCATGAGTATTTACAACAGAGGTCTCATACAATATTTGTCCTTTTGTGTCACAGCAGATTTTAATCCCAGAATTCCTAACAAAATCACCACAACATAGCAGTTTAGAAAGCAATACATGGTGCCTCCAAATACTGGCAATTACCTAGAAGTGGCAACTGTTAGTAAAATGACATGCAACCGAATTTGCTTTCCTTTGAGGAGAAGTGACAGAGTAAAAGTGAAAAGCCATTATCTTTCCATGTAATAATCATCTTTCGATAAATCTAAGTTTTTAATCAAATTAATAACCACTTATGTTTTAAATGTAAACTATTAATGACATTAAAAGGAAACTGTTCACAGTCTTCGTAGTCCTCGTGCCAGTTGAGGATAGATGTAAATTTTAAGTATTAACTAAAATTTACCATATGGAAATGAAAATGTAAAATAAATATAATAAAGGTCAGTGGAATTAATCTATTTATCTTTCCTTAAGACTTGTCAATTTAAATTTGAGTATTCAAATTGAGTGCAACATACATCCAGGTGACTTTTACAACGTGATAGAGGTTTATGTAGAAAAATGCATTTCTGCATGGTATTTTTTCCATGTTAACCTTTCTGAAATAAATCTTTTGAATGTGACTACTTTTTTAGAAGAATTTTATCATGACCTGTTGTATACTAGATTACTTTGTACCAGGGTTTTTCAGCCTCTGCACTACCAGCATTTTGGGCAGAATAACTCTTGTAGGGATCTGTCCTGAGAATTGTATGATGTAGTCATGGGCTGCATAACATCTGTTTCGCCTATTTCTGGCTGCATATACCTCCATAGTTCCATAAGATTTTTTTTTTTTTTTAAGGTAAAGCAGCTCTCCTCTTGTTTATTATTTACCCCTAATGGTTTTAAAGACCCTAAACCCCCAGAGTGAACAAGCAGCAGGGTTCCAGGGCACATCCATATCCCCATAGAGTCTCCTCTCAGCCTTCTCCTCCTTTTTCCCTCCTCTTGGCTTCCTTCACCCACCCAGCACCTTGCAACCCTTCATTCCTGGCGTAGGGCAGTGCCTGCCACGCCCCTCCACTTCTGCTGAGGGCACTGGAGAGGGCCTGGAGCAATCACAGGCTCCCAGTTCCAGCAGTGGCTGCACATAATCAGGAAGCAGCCCCACCAACAGGGTGGCAGCAGCCAGGGACACCACCACCAGCCACACTCAGGACACCTGCACATCCACACATCTGCTCCCTGCAGCCCCCTCTTCCTGCCCCTCATGCTCCCCCGCTCTGCTCCCAGACGTGTGCAAAGGCCCAATCTGGCTGCCAGTGCAGCCCCTGCCCTGCCGGCACCCACACACGCTGCAAGGCCAGCCTCCTGCAACCAGTGGATACAGCTCTCAGGTTTTGTGCTACAGGATGGCATAAGGTTCTCATGTAATAGGCTTTATGAGGGTGGGTTCTTAAACTAGGATTGTATGGGGACTGCGATACAATCACATAATCTACTATTTCACAGAATTTATAGCAGATGTTATGCATGACTATATTTAGTCACATTCTTGGTCTCTACCCACTAGATGAGGATCCCTGGTGGTGCAGTGGTTAAAGTGATCAGTTGCTAACGGAAAGGTTGGTAGTTGGAACCCACCAGCTGCTCTGCAGGAGAAAGATGTGGCAGTCTGCTTGCATAAAGATTTACAGCCTTGGAAACCCTATGGGGCAGTTCTACTCTGTCCTATAGAATTGCTATGAGTGGGAATTCGACTTGATGGCAATGGTTTTTTGGTTTTTTTGGTACCCACTAGATGTCTCTAGCACCCCTGCAGTTGTGGTAATCAAAAATGCGTCTAAACATTGCCAGATATTCTGGGTTGATGGGGAGCCCCACCTTTTGAGAACTACAGATCTATGTTGACACATTGCTCTTGGAATTTTGTATTTCAAAGGGCTCCTCAGAGACAGCATGCTTTCCCTTGGGAAGTGATTTACATTCCCTATCTTTTTTACCATTACTTTTCTGCGTTATTTCCAGAATTGTTATCCCTCATCTGCTTTGGTTCCAGTAAATTTTTCTTATCCTATTTGGCATATAAAACATGGGTAGCAGAGACACAGTACCTGCATTACTAACCACACATTCAGACTCTTAACTGAATAGATAGATAGCTACTTTCAAGCTGACTATGACTCATGGCAACCTTGTGTATAACAGAACTAAATGTTGCCCAGTTCTGGGTCTTCCTTACAATTGCTAGCATGTTTGAGTTCATCACTGCTGCTATTGTGCTAATCTATCTCACCAAGGGTCTCCCTTACCCTCACTGGCCCTCTACTTCACCAAACACAATGCTTAATGATTGATGTCTAACAATTGATATCACTTCTGATGACAAGTTCGAAGCAAGTGAGTAGGACAATATTCTGTTGTGATCCATAATGTTTCATTGTCTGTACAACTGAGGACTCTGTTGTTAGCCTGTTTTATCCATTTTTCTCTGAATTTCTGTACAGATTATAGCTTTCAAGGATGAAGTAGAAAAGGAAAGGAGGAATTGGTAGGACAATATCACAATGGTCTAATTGGGTCTTCTTGTTTATCTTCAACAGGAGCACTCTTTTTACCTCAAGCACTAGCAAAAAGATGGCATGTCTGCCTTGAGCATTATGCTCTTTTAAGAACTATCTATCTGAGACTGAATTGACAGCGGCAATTTGAAAGATCAGACAGGAACCTTAGGGGACCTCACCACCACCAATAAAGAAGAACTGGGAGAGGAGCATGTCCTTTGGACCCGAGTTCCTTGTGCTGAGAAGCTCCTATACCCAGGAGATAGAAAGCTGTAATGCTAGACTGTTAAAGACATGGAGAAGTAGCAGCAGGGAACCAGCAACAGCAGAATCAGGAGACCAGAGGAGAAGACAGTGGGTGTGCTGACCTACAGAGCAAGACTGAGTGCCTTCAGACAGGAGACTTGCTGGCAAAGTAGGGTGCTTTGGACACTTGTCTGTGGAGATAGGCTTGCTGACTCATGGAACTAGATAATTGAGTGCCTTTGGATTGAGGCTTACTGGAGGAGTGGGATGCCTCTGGGCACTTATTGATGGAGCTAATGAGTTTTGTAACTCTCGTCTGAGCAGAGCAGAGGCTGGGCCAGGCTGAGGGGCTGAGGAGCCAAGGGCCGAGAGAGAGAGAGAAAAGCCCATCTGCCAGCATAGTTGACAAGCTGTCTGGACCAAAGAACTGTATCCTATGTTGTTTCTGATCCTGAATTGTAATCTGTTATGCCAAGACACATGTACATCTCCAAAGTACACTGGTCCCACAGATGCTGAAAGAAGACAAGGACCTTCCCCCAGAGCCAAAAGATAGAGATAGCCTTCCTCTGGAGCAGGTGCCCTGAATTCAGACTTCTATCTGCCTAAACTGTGAGAAAATACATTTTTGTTTGTTAAAGCCATTCAATTGTGGTATTTCTGTTATAGCAGCACTAGATACCATCTAGGCTGTCTTAGTCTGGAATCTCTGCTGAAACCTGTCCACCATAGGTGACCCTAATGATTGAAATACCAGTGGCATAGTTTCCAGCATCACAGTAACACACAAACCACTGCAGTACAATAAACTGACAGAAAGCTGGTGGATATCTTATCTAGCTCTCTTTAAACATCATGCTGCATTCCAAGGAGTGGAGGAGTGGCTAAGCCACAGCTCCTATTTTTATACTTCAACAGCACAATTGTGAGCAATTAATGAAATAACTCTCGGCCTTGTGAGTTTCTTCTCTTAAGCATCATCAATGTTAGTACAATATTTTTTTTTTTTTTTTTAGGTCTTATGCATCAAGCAATTCAGCGAAATCATTGATCTGAGATCCCATCTTTCTGTTAGACAGCTTTCTACTTCCTGGAGCAACATCAGCAGGTAGATGTGTAGCCATAGGGTTAAAGGAAGAGAGCCATCAGTGTCCCTCAGGATATTTTTGTTTGATCCATGGGCAATAGTTGCAGCAGCAGCGACACAGAATATAGGAATGCAGCACAAGTAGCCAACAGACACAGATTTATAAAGATGCTATTCAAGTGCTTGGATTGCTTATGTGGTTTTCTTGATAGTTTGAATAGCCTTCATTCTTTAAAAAATAAAACAATCTCAATATATATTGGTCATGTATTAATTTCATTAGTTTGGACAGTTCCTGGTGTTCTTTTAATCTTCCTCCCTTCTTGTTATAATACTGTTGTTTTTGTTTTTGTTTTTTCTAACAGCATGCACAGCAGAACCTCTCTATGCTGAGCCCTTAAAATGTTATCAGATTTCCCAGCAATTTGTTGTTTGTTGTTGTTAGGTGCTGTCGAGTCTGTTCTGACTCATAGTGACCCAAAAGGAAACACTGCCCAGTCCTGCACTGTCCTCACAATCTTTGTTATGTTTGAGCCCATTGTTGCAGCCACAGTGTCAGTCTATCTCATTGAGGATCTTTCTCTTTTTTGCTGGCCCTCTACTTGTACCAAGTAAAATGTCCTTTTCAGCAAATTAGTTCTCTCCAAATGGGGCATCTGACATTTCCCTTTTAAATCTCATTCCCTTAGGGAAGGCTCTGTCACCAGGGCCATTAACTGGGATCTAGAGCTAACTACTGCATGGTATTGTCTATATCCAGAGGTATAAAAATGGAAATTTCCATATCTTTCGCTGACCTTTAGGATGAAAACCTATTTCTTTTTTTTTTTTTTTCCTTAACCTACATACAGCCTCTTGTTCTCCATGGTGATACTTTCCAATCGTAAAAAGTAATGTGATAATTTATGATAGCACAATAAAAATATGAAACACAATGTATTTTTCAGGATAAATATAATTATCTTTGTTCATTATTATTTTTCTCTTCATTGTGACCCACCCATAATTTCAAATGTAATATTCTTAGAGACTCTATTGATCATGCTTACTTCTTTCTTATCATTCGTTCTTTGGCTTTGGAAGAGTTAGGTTTTTTTGTTTTGTTTTTGTTTTCCCAACTATAAATCATTTCATAGCTCTAAGAAATTCTTACTATACCTTTTGAAGAAGCAAACCTTAAAACTGGGGCTGCTTGGCAGGACTGAAATGGTTAATCCCAGACCTAAACTGAAATTCTATTTTAAATGAAGCTGCAAGTAAGTTTGAAGCCTGCTTCTGCCATTCTACAAAGAAAATTGGCCTCTTATAAAAGTTTTGACTGTGACGAAAAGGGTGCAGAGATCCAGGCCTTAGCTTCTGTAAATAATCTTGCTACCTTCATCCTGAGAATGCCTAGGACCTAATTCACTCCTTCCTAGCCAGATGGGTAATGTTTATATTTTAAAAGTTTTCAAGTTAGAGCTGAGTTAATCTCCTTCCTAGCCAAATGGTTGACTTTTACATTTCAAGGTTTGACCTGGGCTACAATCAATCATCCAACCTCTCATGTCAAAAAGGTTTACGCAGCTTGCATTAAGGGAACTGCTTTCGTCAATTTGTTATAGGAAATAGATTGATGTTAGGTTAGAAAACTAATGTCAGGAAAGTTGGTAGCTTGGCCATCACTTGTAAATTTTCCTTTCTTCTCCTGTACCCCCTTGACGTGAAACCAGTTGCCTTTGTTGCTCTACCTGATGAATAACTCACTGCTCGCCCTGCAAGTTAGAACACACACTACAGCCTCTTGTTTCAGTGCTGTGTGTCTCTCCATTTCACGAAATGCCTTTATTGTTCATCCTTCAATAAAATTATTTTGCTTTTATTTATAGCAAAGTGTAAGTCTGGAGTTTCTCTAAGACACTGCTTTAATAAATTTAAAAATCCGGAGTTATACTAAGAGACTAGGCAGCATCATGGCTACAGATTTTGGAATCAGAAAAATAGATGCTAATATATCATATTTTAATCAAATAACCCTCACCTTCTCTGTTTGTTTGCTGGCTATGCCCTCCCCAATGAGGCACCCTCACAAGTGGCACCATGTCAATCCTCTTCTATCTGTTAACATAAAAAAAAAAATTTGTATAGGATGCTTAAAAAATACCTTACAGGGGAAGGGATCAGCTGGCAAACAAACACAAAAGGCACATGTTATTTGTGTAAAAAAAGTAGTTTCATCACTTAATATTTGTTTGACTATGGACAAGTTAACTGCTGACTCAGAATTTGATTTTTTCCTTATAGGGTGAATCAGCACTGCACTACATAAATTTAAACAGCACTTTGAGTTTGTTTCCTCATAAATATCATGAGAGTGTTAAATCATATTTTTCTAAAGTCCAATCTATCTTGAACATACTATAATTTTGTGGTTCTACCTATTTCAATTTTTCCATTTCCCAACTGTAGGAAACATACTGAATGGTAATAAAAAATTGCCTTCACTGTCCAACTCTTACTCTTAGCGAAATAACTCAGCTTTATCTGTTAAGAACGTATGTGTGTGCTTGGTGTATAAATGTTAGTGTTCTGTGCAACATTTCATTCAAAAAAAAAAAAAAAAACGTTCTGCCCTTTTATAAAGTTTGAAAACCACTTTCCTATTACCTTTAGTTTAAATGGCAGAGCATGAGTTTTTCCTGCCTAAGATTTTCTTCAGAACAGTTTAATAAAGGCTTTTTGTGTTTTGTTTTGTTTTGTTTTGTTTTTTCTTTTTCACCCTACACTCTGTGGGACGTAGACAGTAGGTCAAGAGAAATGAAGAGTTTAATAGGTGGTCAAACTTAGCAATCTAAAAAGAGGTCTCTGAGTAAGTCTTCAACCCCAAACCAAAACCTGTTGCCTTCAAATCATTTCTGACTCATAGTGACCCTATAGGACAGAGTAGAACTGCCCCATAGGGTTTCCAAGGAGTGACTGGTGGATTCAAACTGCCAACTTTTTGGTTAGCAGGCCAGTTTTTAACCACTGCACCACCAGGGCCCCCTAAGTCTTCAATCAGGTGGATCAAAAGTAGACATTTCAAGCAATGTCTGAACAAGGGATCCAAATCAAAAAAAAAAAACAAAACCAAATAAATCTCTTACCATGGAGTTTGTTCTGACTCATAGCAGTCTCATGTATTACAGAATAGAACTGAGCTCCATAGGGTTTTCTTGGTTGTAATTTTTATGGAAGCAGATTGCTGGGCTTTTCTTCTGAACTGCTGATGGGTGGGTTCGAATTTTCAACCTTTCAGCTAGTAGCCAAACTCAAACCATTTGCACAACCCAGGGATCTTTCTTGTACAAGAGAACAGAGAATCTATGCATGGAATTGCCTGAAAAAGATGCTACTCTTCCCATAGCCTTCACTTACTTTCTAGGTACAGTTCAGATCTGGGCCTACTGCAGTTAAAATGGATAAGAATAACCTAAACATAAGAAATACAAAGCTCTAAAGGCAGATTGGATCATAAGCATGAATAACCTGTTCAGAGAAAATCAGAAGACTGCTTAATAAACCAGATTTTTGTTTGATTTTTTTATTGTTTTTTTGCTGATGTAATGATTTTTGTATATGGTATGAGTTGTATGTATTCAGTGTTCAGATAAATTCATGAGACACAGTGAGATAGAATAAATAGATAACTATGAAACACAGTGCATATCAGTTAAAACAAATAATTCTTGCAATTACAGTCAATTAGGAACCAGCAAAAGTAAACACAGCTAACAAATCTATCTAACATCCAGACAGGTTAAGAATTGGAGCAAATAATTCATTCTCTTTAAGGCGGTGGTTCTTACTCCTGGCTATAAATTAGAATCACGTGGCAAAGGGGAAGAATGGAGGGGGATGTTTAAAAAGTACTGATCATGGGCCCTTCATGGTGCTGAATTATCCTAATATCCAAGGAGATATCTGAAAGTTAGTATTTTTCCAATACTTCCCAGGTGACTTTAATTTGTAGCCAGTGATGAGAACGACTGCTGTTGTAAATTTATATTTTGAATTCTTATGGAATGAAAGAAGCATACTGATTGAATTTAAATTTAAGCAATTATTTGGTTAACTGCTCTTTAGTGAATAACATTGCTTTGTTCATTTTGCTTTGCACTTAAATGTGCAATCTGTTGAAATTTCTGTGATTTCAATATTTTTGTGAATCTACTATGCATATTTTAGCACCACTACAGTTTTGCTATATCTATCTCCATTCATTTATGCAAAGTTGTGTCTATGTTCTGCTAAATTTAAGTCATTACAATGGTAAGATGCTAGAACTCTAATCATTCTACAACCATACTACTTGCTGTGATCCAAATCGCTTTTAACTCTGGTATTTTTCTCTTTTCATTTCCCTTCCAATTTTCTTCTAGACTGCAAGTGTAAGATTATTTGCTGCTAAAATCAAATTCCAATTTATCATTGTAGCTAAAGGAAAAGTAAATTAATGTATGGTTAGTTTTTTGACATTTCCACTTTATTGCAGAGAAGCATGTGAATTAAACTAAACGCAGTTATGCCATACATATAACTAAAGTACTTTTCAAAGACTATTTTGTACATAAACTAATACAAAAGCAGTGTGGCCTGCAGGAGTCTTCTTGCTCTATATACAACAAGACCTTCAGGTCACAGTAAGAACCTAGGTTTATGGGCTGTTGAAATATTTTTCAGAAATTTGCAGTGTGATTTTAATTGTAAAACATAATATTACTGTGCAATTATTGACTTAGCTTTAGGATGTTTTATTTTATTTCAGAATCATTAGAATTATTCTGTGGTTTTTTTAACCTAAAGTTTTTTTTTATTATTGTTTGTTTGTTTTGTTTTTTTTTAACCTGTGTTAAAACTGATTTAATCAGTCCACAGCAGAAATAGATGCAATCTGATACAAAATATGAAAGTAGCTTGTATTTAAATTATACTCCTTTCTTTGAAAGCACAGAGAAATTTTTTTTTTAATCAATGTAGTTTAAGTGAAAGTTTACCGTTCAAGTTAGTGTCTCATACAAAAATGTATACATAGATTGTTATGTGACCCTAATTGCTCTCCCTATACTATGACAGCACACTCCTCCTTTCCACCCCTGATTTCCCTTGTCCATTCAACCAGCTCTTGTCCCTTTTTGCCTTCTCATCTCACCTCTGAACAGAAGCTGTCCATTTAGTCTCATGTATCTACTTGAGCTAAGAAGCACACTCTTCACGAGTATCATTTTATGCCCCATAGTCCAGTCCAATCTTTGTCTGAAGAGGTGGCCTCAGGAATTGTTTTAGTTCTGAGTTGACAGAGAGTCTGGGGGCCATGCTTTCTGGGGTTCTTCCAGTCTCAGTCAGACCATTAAGTCTGGTCTTTTTATCAGAATTTCAGTTCTGCATCCTACCCTTCCCCTACTCCATCAGGGACTCTCTGTTGTGTTCCCTGTCAGGGCGGCCATTGGTGGTAGCTGGGCACCATCCAGTTCTTCTACAGAGCAATTTTTATATGCAGTATTATGTTATAAATCCTCACATCATCCCTTCAAGGCAGGAACTCTTATTTTTCTCATTTGATAAGTGGAGGTTAAGTTAAGGTTTTAAGTGACTCACCTAAGGGAATGCAAAGTGTCAGTGGTAGAGTCAGCAAACTCTCTTTGTCTTTTAGAACAATAGTCTCTCTTTGTGTGTGTTATGCCACTTTGAGAAATATAATCAGTTATTTAACAAATATATGATGAGCCCCACTATGTCCCAGCAAAAGACTAATGCTGGGGACAGATACAACAAAAAACAATACAGCCAAGATACATGTGCACAAAGGTTTACAGCAACCATATTTATAATGGCTTCCAATGGAAGCAACCCAAATGGTGAGTGAATAAACAAATTTTAGTTTATACATACCATGGAATCTTACACAGAAATAAATAAAAGTTAAATATTTATGTGCACAAAACATTTCAAAAACATTTTGTGAAATGAGAAAAATCAAACACAAATGATTTCTTACAGTATATGAATTTCTATGAAATTCATTTATATGAAATTCTAGAAATGTGAAACTGTGACAGAAAGCAAATCCTGGGGCAGAATGCAGGAGTGGATAGATATAATGTGGCATGAGGAAATATTTTAAATTGAGAAAGGTGTTTTATTTATTGATTGTGGTGGTACTAAGAGGCTTGTATAAAATTATCAAAACACTTACACTTGGTAAATTTTATTTTAGTGAATAATATCTTGACCAAAAAAATGATAAATATGTTGGCATGAAGTTGTTCATAATATCCACTTCTTATACATTATACAATCTGTATACTGAGCAAATTATCCGAGAAGCTGGACTATGTGAAGAAGAACATGGCATCAAGATTGGAGGAAGACTTATTAACAAACTGTGATATGCAGATGACACAACCTTGCTTGCTGCAAGTGAAGAGGACTTGAACCACTTACTGATGAAGATCAAAAACTAGAGCCTTCAGTATGAATTGCATCTCAACATAAAGAAAACAAAAATCCTCACAACTGGACAGATAAGCAACATCATGATAAATGGAGAAAAGATTGAAGTCGTCAAGGACTTCATTTTACTTGGATCCACAATCAACACCTATGGAAGCAGCAGTCAAGAATTCAAACAATGTATTACATTGGACAAATCTGCAGCAAAAGACCTCTTTAAAATATTCAAAAGCAAAGATGTAACTTTGGGGACTAAGGTACACCTGATTCACACCATAGTATTCTCAATTGCTTCATATGCATGTGAAACCTGGACAATGAATAAGGAAGACCTAAGAAGAATTGATGTCAAGGAATATTGAATATACCAGAAGACTGCCAGAAGAACAAAGAAATCTGTTTTGGAGGAAGTACAGTCAGAATACTCCTTGGATGCGAGGATGGTGAAACTTTGTCTCACATATTGTGGACAAGTTATCAGGAGGGACCAGTCCCTGGAGAAGGACATCATGCTTGGTAAAGTAGAGGGTCAGTAAAAAAGAGGAAGACCCTCAACAAGGTGGATTGACACAGTGACTGCAACAATGGGCTCAAGCACAACAATGATTGTGAAGATGGTGTAGGACACAGCAGTGTTTTGCTCTATTGTACATAGGGTTGCTATTTATCAGAACCAACTCGATGGCACCTAACAACAACACATGTTCAATGTATCTAGTGACCATGGTGTTAGTCCAGAATTAATTTGTTGTTGAATATTGTTCTTTTCTCTCTTTCTCTCTTCCTCTCTTTCACTCTCACCATTTTCTTTCCTAATCAATTTCAACAGAAATTTTTCTGTTTGGTCTATTCCAAGAACCAAATTTGAAATTCATTAACCCCTTTTATTGTGTTTATTTTCTAGATCATTGGTTTTGCAATTATTTACTCCACTTTGATTTCTTTTGTTTTATTTCACTATTAAGTTTTTTAGTATCTTGAGATAGATAATTAACTCGTTATTTACTCTCTAATACATGCATTTTAAAAGTATGGATTTTCTTGTAAACACTGCTCTATCTGCATCTCATAACTTTCATCTGTAGTATTTTTATTTTCAGACTCTCCTTCAACAGAACATGCCTTTTGTTTGTACTTCTTACCCAGAGACAATGGATTTGTCTGGGCTTTGGGTGGGTTGGAACGTTTCCTGCTCCACCCCAGGGCTTGCGGTTTTTACTTCTTGTAAGAGAAAGTTCCGGGAAGTGGACAGCATTTGCTTCCTTCATCCCAGAGGCAGGGTTTGTCAGTGTTCTATCCTTCCTTCAATCCTACTCCTGAGCACTCTGGAGGAGCCAAAGGGAAGAACTGGTGAGGATGGACAGGTTGTGTCTGAACAAAACACTCAGCCATTCAGAACTTAAGTATTTAGCTATTTTCTCCTTGCGTGCTTTTACGGTTGTCACGTGTTTCCCTTGTACTTCATCAAATGTGAAACAGATTGTGTGTCACATCGCTCTTTGGAAGGCCTTGTCACCATTTAGCATTCAGACCACCTTGTTAACTTGCTCCTTGATGGGCTTCTAATTGTGTAGCTTTTTCTGGCTGTTTCTTGTTATTAGAGTGTATGTGACAATTTCCTATAGTTTTCTACAATCTTAGCTGAAGCAAAACTCTAGTTCAACATAATTTTATTTTTGATTACAATATATTTTTTTTTATTCAGCCACTGGTCATTTAGAAGTGTGTTTTTAAATTTCCAAACATATAAGAGTGTTCTAGTTATTTTTTTGTTGTTATTTATTTTTACTTTAATTGTATTATGGTTACATAATATTGGCTGTATTACTTTAAACATACAAATTTGTTAAAACTTACTTTATTTGAAAAACATATAGTCAGGAATTTTGAGGTGTGGTGATATATTTATCCATTAAGCCAGGTTCTTAATCTGTTTGTTCCAATCTTTAATATGCTTATTAATTTTTGGCTGCTTCAATTATTGAGGCAAGTACTTAAAAATCTTTTAAGATTGCAGTATTGTAGTTGTTGGTTGCCTAGTCAGCTGCATGCATCCTGATTCAATGCATGCCCCATTCTTCTTCATATGGTACAACTTCTCAAATTATTTGCTCATAGAGATTAAATAGGTATGGTGAAAGAATACAGCCCTGACACACAACTGTTCTGCCTTTAACCCATGCAGTATCCCCTTGTTCTGTTCAAACGACTGCCTTTTGATCTATGTACAAGTTCCTCAGGAACCATATAGTAAGACAACATTTTCCTTATTTTCTTTTGTCTTAAAAAGGTATCCACCTACTTGGAAGGGGTCTTTAAAAAGCTTTCCTGAAGCTATATGACCTCAGAGACTAGGGGCTGGGGAGGCCTGATCCTGTGGGAAATAATCAGCCTGGGAATGATCTGCACGCGGACACTCCCGAGCTGATT
>NW_004443991.1:5576544-5577658 GCF_000243295.1 Trichechus manatus latirostris | reverse complement strand
CAGATTACGAAGAAGAAAAAGGGGGGCATCCCTCTTCAGAGACCTCTGAGCTGATAAAACTTCTTAAGCAGGCGCTAAGTATTTCAGCTGAAGGGAGGCCTTCCCTTCACTCTGCGCCGCCTCTTAATCTTTGTGCATTTCCTACTTCTGTATCTGACCCTCCTTTGTCTTTACATTCTCCAATACCAGAGAAAGAAATAGGTCCTCAGAGTTTTATTTTAGGATATACAGGACCCCCCGCAGATTGTTCAGCTCCCTCTTAAAGGGATAGAGGAAAGCTCTTTTTATATTCCCTATTACCAGACAGAGATTTGCAGCAAATGCTCAATATCCACAAGGGGGTATGAATGTACAATACAATGCCTTACAATAGAAGATTTTAAAGGAACTCAAAACCGCCGTCTCTCAGTACGGTCCTCAATCACCTTTTGTATTAGGATTATTAGATTCATTCGCATCCGAGAATTTGTTGATCCCGATAGACTGGGAAGCTTTAGAAAAGGCAGTGCTTGAGGGATCCCAATGGCTCCAACTACGAAGTTGGTGGCTTGAGGAAGCAAGAGTACAAGCAAGGCTTAATGCTACCCTAAATCCACCTGGACCCACTAAAGAAAAATTGACGGGACAAGGTCAGTATTCTACCTTTGCTCAACAAGCTGGACTGAGAGACGCCGCTCTGGTCCAATTAAAAAATATATTTTTAAAAGCATGGCAAAAGGTAAAAACTACAGAAAAGGCTCCGCCCTCTTTTGTTAAAACAACACAGGGACCGTTACAACCAGGTCTCCCTTTACCTTCCATGATCCCTGAATCTTTTCATCTACTGGTAATTGACTTAAAGGATTGCTTCTTCACCATTCCTCTGCAGGATGAGGATAAAGACAAATTTGCTTTTACCATACCTGAATATAAGAATGCTGGATGGAACGTGGAAAGGTGGTATGTTGTTACATTTGGGGCGAGGTTTTGCTTATGTTTCCACAGAGAAAGGAGCTGAGTAGATACCAACTCGGAAAATAAAGTGAAAGCCATAAATTTCTTGCAATGTTGGCTGTGGTTACCTGTCAGGTTGGTATAATATCCGCCTCTGAGTATACTTATTGGGCATACATAC
>NW_004443991.1:5536052-5576059 GCF_000243295.1 Trichechus manatus latirostris | reverse complement strand
ATTGCAGTGTGTTAATAGTACATGGTGGAAAAGCTTTAATTGATCTCGAGATTCCCTCCTTATCACAAAAAGCAGAACAGAGCTTTGGCTTCCGGTGAATTTGACTCGACCCTAGAGCGACTCAGCAGGAATCACTCATCTTTACCGAGCTGTTAGTACCCTTTTGAAAAGATCTCGCAGACTGGTCGGCGTTATTATCGCAAACATTCTGGGACTGGCTGCAGTCTTGTTTGTCTTTGTGTGTGTCTGTCTTTTTTGTTCATTTCGCCGCCCAAAAACTGCTACATGATCCTGCCCAGTTTTTCCTGTTTTTGACTCATGGTAGAAGATAAGATTAAGTCATTTCAATTCATTTACATATGTTTAAATTCACCTAAGCATTTTGAAGGGCAAAAGATATAATTTGTCTACCTTTTGAATGATGCAATTTTTTTAAAATTGTACTTTAGATGAAGTTTTACAGGACAAATAGTTTCTCATTAAGCGGTTAGTACACATATTGTTTTATGACAGTGGTTAACAACCCCATGACATGTCAACACTGTTCCTTCTCAGCCTTGGGTTCCATATTACCAGCTTTCCTGTCCCCTCCTGCCTTCTAGTCCTTGTCCCTGGACAGTTGTGCCCCATTAGTCTTTTTTTGCTTTTTGGGGCTGTCTTATCTTTGGCTGAATGGTGAATCTTGGGAGTGACTTCATTATCGAGCTAAAAGGGTGTCCAGGGGCCACACTCTCAGGGTTTCTCCAGTCTCTGTCAAGCCAGTAAGTCTGGTCTTTTTTTTGTGAGTTAGAATTTTGTTCTACATGTTTCTCCATCTCTGTCTGGGACCCTATGCTGTGATCCTTGTCAGAGCAGTCAGTGGTGGTAGCTGGGCCCCATCTAGTTGTACTGGACTCAGTCTGGTGGAGGACGTGATAGTTGTGGTCTATTACTTCTTTGGACTAATCTTTTTCTCGTATCTTGTTTTCTTCATTCTCCCTTGCTGCCAAAGTGGTGAGACCAGTGGTATATCTTAGATGGCTGCTCACAGGCTTTTAAGACCCTATACACTACTCACCAAGGTAGAATGTAGAACATTTTCTTTATAAACGGTGTTATGCCAATTGAGCTAGATGTTCCCTTAGACTATGACCCCCACAGCACTCCGTCCAGCAGTTCAGTCCCTCAGGGCGTTTGAATGTGTCTGTGGACCTTTCCTTGTAAAAGCAGTTCTGGCTTCCCCAGTATTGTGTACTGTCTTACCCTTCACCAAAGTTACCACTTATCTACTGTCTATTTAGTATCCTCTCCACCCCTCCCATCCTTTGTAACTAACAAAGATTATTTCTTTTTGTGTGTAAACTATTTCTTGAGTGTTTACAGTAGAGCTCTCATACAATATTTGTTCTTTTTTGATTGACTTATTTCACTCAGCACAATGTTCTCCAGTTTCATCCATGTTATGACATATTTCATAGATTCATCATTATTCTTCATCATTACATAATACTCCATTTTGTGTATGTACCATAGTTTGTTTAACCATTAATCTGTTGATTGGCATCTAGGTTGTTTTCTTGTTTTTGCTATTGTGGACAATGCTGCAATGAACATGGGTGTGCATATGTCTATTCATGTAACAGCCTTTTACTATTCTTTTGGTAAGTAGTTTTGATTTTTCTTTACCCAGTAAATACCAAACCTCTTTAGTAATTTTGTAAATTTATCCATCAATTCTTGGCTACCCTTATACCCACCACACCACCCCAGGCTTGTCGTATGCCTCCTTTTCCCAATTCTGGAACTGCTAGCTTTACTTTAAGAAAAAAGTATCCTTCTTTCTTAAATAAAACATATTTCATATAATATCTAGCTTAAGTAACTTAGGTTTTCCTTTTAAGATTGACATAGTACAGAACATAAAGTTTGCCAAAGTAGCTACTAACAGTGTAAATCATAAGACACACACAAGACTGAGTTTTTCTTTTGATTAGGAAAGAACTGAGGTTCTAAGACAGCCTTACAGAAAACAGCAACTCTCAGCCATAGCCTCCAATCTGATACAAGACAGAAACTCAGACACAAAGCTCTAGACCAGAAGCAAACTCTCAGAACAAAACAAGACAGAAAGACCATATAAACTCAATGGAAAATACCACACAAAACAAGGATATAGGGATCCTAGTTTCTTAAAATGTATACAGCAATTTTTGATGAGATCCACTCAATTCAACAGAAAAAACAGGTTCTAGATAAAACTTATTAACTTGCCAGAGAGTCAGATGGAGGAATATTAGACCTTTTGACAAAACCTGAGCATCAAAAGTTCCCTAAAGAGGAAAAGACAACACAAATGGAAGCTCATTTTCCCAAAGTGGTAACTGAAATTCCAAACTAGTTCTAGTATATGAACCTCAGACCAGTGTCTCAGTAGCGGGGGGTGGGAGGAGGGTGAAATCCAGGCTCATTTATCATATATGTTAAGCTCTAATTTTCACGCTGTTGGTTTCCTTCTTTTAAACTTAATTCATTCTGCTGGCTAGAGACCTAGTCTCTTATTTAAGACCTTAAATATACTAATTCCTCCAATTGGAAAGTACTTTAAAGTAGCTAGTGATGACTTTAATTTTAACATTGTGATTCTTTATTGAGAAAATATATCATAAAACAGGTCTGGAGCTACCACTTCCTCCTGCGAATTTCATAAAACAGATCAGGAGCTGCCACCTCCCCCTGAAAATCTGGGAAAAGAGACCACTATTTTCCAGACTTTCTCTGAGTCATATAAAGAACCCTAATGAGGAATGCTGTGGAGTTGGGACAGTGTTTTGCTTGTATCAATGTGTACCTTCATTACCCTACAGTTTACTTGCAGGTGGCAGGCAGCTTAGTACTCTAACCTGTCTTGAGACCACCTTATCCTGTTAAAGAAGTCTTTAATGCTGGTGATGAGTGCTGGTGACCACCCTAGTGGCTTTCACTGGTCCACCTGTGCCGGAATTTTGCAGCTTATAGTGACCCGGAGCTCTTTGAAAATAAAATTATCTCTTTAATGTTTCAAACGCCTGAATCCAGATACTAAACTACAGTTTACCACAAGAGTTACTACATATTACTCTTAACTAAAATTCAAGCAAAAATCTAAGAAAGATTCTCCTTAATAAAACAACCAGTTTTTTCTAAGAAATATGCCAAACAGAACTCAGAGAAAACATGAGAAAGAGAACAAAAAGCATAAATAAAGCCTGGTTTTCCAAGAGCACTTACCCATCAGTTTTGAAGGGAGGTGGAGTGCAAATGTATGGGTCCAGAAAATAGGACGTCTGTTTGCCGGCTTCTGTTCCACAGTCCAGGTCCCCTCGAGTTCAGCTGGATTCATAGCTTCAGAATTTCCTGCAACAACTATGCCATTAACTGTTCTAGGGTAAAAGCATCACAAAGTTTAGCAAACCAAAAAGAAATGTTTTATTTGGCATACATTCAAAGAGTCAAAAGTGGGAAAAAGGACAAGCATGCTGCTAGAGCCATGTCTGCCCAGGTCCAAAGAATATTACATAATAAGCAAAAGTAGGAAAATGGACAACCATGCTGCCACAGCCATGTCTGTCTGAGTCCCTGCATTGTGATATTTTGTCTTTAGGAACTAACACTTGTAAATGCAGTAGGCTTCTAGTTATAAATATTTATGAAACTAAATTTGGATGAAAGAAGGGGAATAAAAAAAATCCTTGCTGCAAGATGGTGAAACTTGAGAGTAGTCTCATTCATTAGCTCAGGACCTTGGAAATTGTTGGGAGAAGGGCAAAATAACATGTTATACTTTCCCTTAATGCACCAGGCTTCCATTCTCACAAGTTTAACCAAAGGCAGTTACAGGGAGAAGAGAGGATACTGAGTATCTAAGGTTGGAGATGAAACTTTTATAATGTTAAGATAAACTGCAGAAAAACAAAGGCAATATTAAAAAATAAAATTAAGAAAAGTAAATTTGAGTAAGAAAGAGTAAAATTTGGAAAAAAGAAAAGAATTCAGTAGAGGAGATGAGAAAATTATTGCAATAATGCAAGAACATAGTGGTTTTATGGAATCTTGTTGAGGAAATAAGGAGCCCTGGCAGCACAATGTTTCAGCGCTTGGCTGCTAAATGGCAGTTAGAACCCACCAGGTGCTCCGTGGGAGAAAAGACCTGGCAATTGGCTTCCGTAAAAATTACAGCCTAGGAAACCCTATGGGAACTGTGAGTTAGAATCAACTTGAAGGCACACAACAACAACAGGGAGGAAACCATTTCAGAAGTACTAGATCTCCAGTGTCTCTAAAGTCAGTAAGAATGAGCATTGAAAAAAACTGCTAAATTATCTGGAGCACTTTACCTCATAACGTTTGATTACTGCTAGACTATTATCAAATGTAGACCCTTGGTACGGCCAGATTACGGTTATTCTGGAGATTTTTAGACTCTACCCCCAGTCATTATTCTCATTAAAGTCAATTTGTTATACCTGTAGCCTTGACAGAAAAATATGGGATGATTTACAGATTAGTATTGAAGACTTTAAGAAGCTGTAGCCTAATACTCTGGTACTCAACATCAAAGTCATCCTTGCACTGCCATTTTTAGTCAGTTTCTGCTTCTGCTTTGCTTCCCTATGCCAAGTTGGTTGATACAGTCCATTCGAATTTCAGAAAGAATCTGCCAAGTTTTTTGATAATGTTCTTGTGGACAACATGAAAATATAAGGCAGGCTGATAAATGGCAGTTTATTTCATTGAATTCTAATATACAATAATATACTGAGAAATTTGTCAGATGCCTTTTGATATTCAGATATGTATATCAACAATATTTGGCATGAATTATTTTTCAAGAACTGTGTTGGTTCCAGATGATTATCTTTTTTTTTTTTTTTTTTTTTTTTAAAGTGTTCTGTAAATATGCCTTGAAAAATATGCTCTAGGACTTCTGGGGAGCATGGCACTCTAGGCAGAATCACCACGCCATCCCTCTACAGAAAAGATCCGAGAAACTAAGCCAAACAGAGAAAACAGCAATCCTGAAACCCTAAGCATCAAATGAAGAGATAAAGAACTCAGCCAAGCACCAAACGGAATAAGAAACTGACTGAGAACAGAGAGTGAGGAGAGATAAATACAGAGGTCCCCTATCAGCTAACGCAACACAGATCTGCCATCTTGGACTCCTATCAGAGACCAGAGAACAGGGGATACAAAAAAAGCAGGTTCACAGAGCTTCCAGCAGGAGACAGAACAACTGGTAACCAACGATATCTGCTTTCCCACCCCCTACCCTTCTTCACCCCTACTCGGCCTCCTCTGCTTCCTGCAGCCACCGTCTCTTGGCTGGGAAGCACCGGCTGCTTGGATTCCACCCACCCACACTGGCCAACTCCATGAGTGCCATTTGTTGGCTGCTGGTGTTGCGTTTTTCCACTTCCTTTGATTTCTTCCTTACCTCTCACCGCCTCCCTCTACTTTCTCTCAAATTCCTGGCTGCATGTGCCATCTTTGTTTCTTGCTGAAAGGCTATGAAACTCAGCTCGAATGTGAAACTGCTTCCTGGTCCGTGCTACCAAGCTGGTGGGATCCCGGCGCTTTTTTGTTTGTTTGTTTGCTTTGAATTGTTTGTTTTCTTTTTATTTTCTTAAATTGGGATCCCATCATATCCGAGCAGTACTGTGCTGCTTGGGACCTACTCCCTCAGTTTGTGCAGATGTGCAGAGGGATCCCTGACAGCATTTCTTTCTTAGTGTTTTTTTTTTTCCTGTTTTTTGGGGGGGTTTTCTTGTTGTTTTAATTTGTTTTGTTTTCTTTTCCCTCTTTTTCCCTTTTTGTCTTTCTTCATTACTCAGTTTCTCATCTCTCTATACCTTCTCTTCCTGTCCCCTGAATACCTAGCAGCAAGTGACACCTCTACGCCTTCTAGCCAGGCTGTACTTCAGTGCCTGAGAGCAACTTTCCAAGACCACATAGCTGCACCAGTGGGATCCCCGGGAGCTTTTCTTTTCTATTTCTAATTTTTATATATTCATTTTTTTCTTCCTCTTCTCCCTTTTGTTTTTCTCCATTTCATACTCTTTCTGTTTTTCTCCATTTCATAGTCTCTCATCTCTCCACTCCGACAGTAAACTCACCTAGCACTCTTTTTCATTTCTTTGTATGTTTTTGGCTCCTGTTCCTCTCCCCTCTCTCCCATATCCACCTTAGTTCCACAGATCACAATCTCCCCTTCTATCCTGCCTACTTGCACTGTGTGCTTAATCTCACACTACCAAGCAGAACAGGCTAGACCTATGGGAACCTGCCCAGCACTTATTACCAACATGCCCTGGTGGTCACAGTAAGTGACACGAACAACGTATCCCAGCAACTCCTCTTCAGCTAGAACCGTCCTGCTGTACCATATCTGAGCTAAAGACACTGCCAATTGGAGGAGGTGAAAAGTATCGTGCCCACAGACAAGAAAACAACAAAGAATACGCAGCTCGTCTGCTCAGACATAGCCAAATAAAACAAAAAAAGGATGAAATAAACTGCAATCAATAAACCAGAAAAATAACTACTGAATGCCCTGAAGACAGCAGAATATATCAAAACATTTAAAAAAACAGGTCAGGATGGTTCCAGTAGGCATCCAAAATAAAACACCAGATGACTTTCAAGTAGAACGAAAGGCACTAGAACTAACTGATAGGGAATTCAAATCTCTAATACTCGGAATTATCCAACAGTAGAAGCAAAAAACCGACAAAAATGAGGAAAAAATAGACAAACTCATGGAAAATACAGACAACAAACTGGAAGAATTCAGGTAAATAATGCAGTAAAAAAATGCCAAAATAAATTCACAACTAGAAATCATACAAAAACAACAATTAGAAATCCAAAAGATAAACAACAAGATTTCAGAAATAGGCAGTGTCATAGAAAGGTTGAGCAGCAGATTTGAAACAGTAGAAGACAGGATCAGAGAAATTGAAGACAAACACTTGGATACAATTCTGTTTAAGGAAAACTCACAAAAAGAACAACAAAACAAGAAGAGATCCTGAGAATTATGTGGGATACAATCAAAAGTAAATATTTTGGAGTGATCAGAGTTACAGAACAGGAGAAAAAAAGAAAAGGAAAACACAGAGAAGACCATGAAGAACTGCTGACAGAAAGCTTCCCCAATATCAGGAAAGATGAAAAGCTGACAATCCAAGAAGCTCAACGAACCCCATATAGAAGAGACCCCCCAAAAAAATCACCAAGGCATATCATAATTACACTTGCCAAAACCAAAGACAAACAAAGAATCCTGAGAGCAGCCAAGAGGTCACATACAGAGGAGAAACAATAAGACTAAGCTCAGAATATTTGGCAGAAACTATGCAGGCAAGAAGGCAATGGGGTGACATATAAAACCTACAAAGAAAAAAATTGCCAGCCAAGAATAATATATCCTGCAAAACTCTCATTCAAATATGATGGTGAAATTAGGACATTTCCAGATAACAGAAATTAAACGACTACGTAAAAACAAAATCAAACTTAAAAGAATTACTAAAGGGAGTTCTTCGATCTGAGAACAAACAACATCAGCTCACAGGCTGAACTTAGGATGCAGGATAGTACCAGTCAGATACCAATCTAGGAAATGAACTTTCAAGGACTATCCAAAACCAAAAGAAATACAACAAGGAATCAGAGCGGTTAATCTGTAAATGACAACAATATCAGAACAATAAAAGAAAGAATAAATGGTGTAGGAATAGAACCTTCTAATGGAGAGGAAGGCAAGACAATACGAAGTGATAATAGACTGCTTCAAACTTAAGGGTAAATTTCAAGGTAACCACAAAGAAAGCTAACAAACATACTCATAAAAATAAAGAGGAAAAACATAAAGTCTCAGTAAAAACAAAACCTACAAGAACAAAAGAAATGGAAAAAAAATCCACCAACAAAAGGGATTCAGCACAGGAGAGAAGAGGAACAAAGGAAACATCAACACACCAAAAGAAGCACTATAAAATGACAGCAATAAACTCACATCTATCAATAATTACACTGAATGTAAATGGCCTCAATGCACCCATAAAGAGACAGAGAGTGACAGAATGGATAAGAAAACAGTATCCTTCAATAAGCTGTCTACAAGAGACACACCTTAGAAACAAAAACATAAATTTATGAAAAATCAAAAGTTGAAAAAAAGTATATCAAGCAAACAACTACTCAAAAAGAGTAAGAGTGGCAATACTAACCTCAGGTAAAATAGACTTTAAAACAAAATCCACCATAAAAAACAAAGAAGGAAACTATATAATGACTAAGAGGACGATCCATCATGAAGACATAACTATAATAAACATCTACGCACCCAATGACAGGGCTCCCAAATACATAAAACATACTCTAACAGCACTGAAAAGAGAAATTGACAGTACCAAATAAAAGTAGGAGACTTCAACACAAGACTTTCAGTAAAGGACAGAACATCTTAAAATAAGCTCAACAAGGATACAGAAGACCTAAAGGGCACTATCAGCCAACTTGACGTTATATACATGTATAGAACACTCCATCCAACAGCTGCAAAGTACACATTCTTTTCCAATGCGTATGGAACATTCTCCAGAATAGACCACATCTTAGACCACAGAGCAATCCTCAACAAGATCCAAAACATTGAGATAATACAAAGAATCTTCTCTGACCACAGTGCCATCAAGGTAGAAATTAATGAAGGAAAGAGCAAGGAAAAAAACTCGATTACATGGAAACTGAATAACACCCTGCTTACAAAAGACTGGGTAATAGAGGAAATCAGAGATGGAATAAAAAAATTCCTAGCATCAAACAAGAATTAAAGCACATCATACCAAAACCTTTGGGACACAGCAAAGGCAGTCCTCAGAGGACAATTTATAACAATAGATGCACACATTAAAAAGAAGAAAGGGACAAAATAAAAACATTAACTACACAACTCAAACAAATAGAGAAGAGAAAAGAAAAAGCTGTAAATGAAATAGAGAATAGAAAAACAATAGAAAGAATCAACAAAACCAAAAGTTGGTTCTTTGAAAGAACCAACAAAATCAACAAACCACTGGCCAGACTGACAAAAGAAAAACAGGAGAGGATGCAAATAACCCAAATGAGAAATGTAATGGGTGACATTAAAACAGACCCAACTGAAATAAAAAAAGATCATAACAGAATATTATGAAAACCTATACTCCAACACATTTGAAAACCTATAAGAAATGGATAAATTTCTAGAAACACACTACCTACCCAAACTACCAGAAAGTGTTGTTGAAAATATGAACAGACCTATAGCAAGAGACGAGATTGAAAAGGTAATTAAAAAAAAAAATTCCCAACAAAAAAAAGCCCTGTCCAAGATGGCTTCACTGGAGAATTCTACCAAACATTCAGAGAAGAGCTTGTACCAGTACTACTCAAACTATTTCAAAACATAGAAAAGGAAGTGACACGTCCAAATTCACTCAATGAAGCCAGCATAACCTTAATACCAAAACCAGACAAAGATGCTACAAAAAAAGAAAATTACAGACCAATATCTCTCATGAATATAGATGCAAAAATTCTCAACAAAATTCTAGCCTATAGTATTTAGCATCATATAAAAAAAAAACAATAGACCATGACCAAGTAGGATTCATACCATGTATGCAAGGATGGTTCAACATTAGAAAATCAAAGTAATCCACCACATAAATAAAAGGAAAAAAAAGAATCACATGATCATCTCAACTGATAAAGAAAAGGCATTTGACAAAGTCCGACACCCATTCCTGATAAAAACTCTCAATCAAATAGGTGTAGAAGGGAAATTTCTCAACATAATAAAGGGCATCTATGCAAACCAACGGCCAACATCATTCTTAATGGAGAGTGGTTAAAAACATTCCCCTTGAAAACAGGAACAAGACAAGGATGCCCTTTATCACCACTCCTATTTAACATTGTTCTGGAAGTTCTAGCTAGAGCAATAAGGCAAGAAAAAGAAATAAAGGACATCCAAATTGGTAATGAAGAAATTAAACCGTCCCTGTTTGCGCATGATATGATACCATACATAGAAAACCCTAAACACTCCACAAGAAATCTACTGGAACTAACAGAAAGTTTCAGCAGAGTAGCAGGATACAAGATAAACATACAAAAATCAGTTGGATTTCTATACACCAACAAAGAGAACAATGAAAAGGAAATCAAGAAAACAATACCATTTATAATAGCCCCTAAAAAAATAAAATACTTAGGAATAAATCTAACCAGGCATATAAAAGACCTATACAAAGAAAACTACAAAACACTACTGCAAATAACCCAAAGGGATCTACATAAATGGAAAAACATACCATGCTAATGGATAGGTAGACTCAACATTGTGAAAATGACAATTCTACCCAAAGCAATTTACAAATACAGTGCAATCCCAATCCAAATGCCAACAACATTCTTCAAAGAGATTGAAAAATAAAACTTTAAATGTATATGGAAAGGGAAGAAGCCCCGAATAAGTAAAGCGCTATTGAAGAAGAAGAATAAAGTAGGAGGACTCACACTACCTGACCTCAGAACCTACCATACAGCTACAGTAGTCAAAACATCCTGGTACTGGTACAATAACAGATGCATTGAGCAATGGAACAGAATTGAGAACCCAGATGTAAATCGATCCACCAACAGTCACCTGATCTTTGACAAGGGCCCAGAGTCCATCAAATGGGTGAAAAGACAGTCTTTTTAACAAATGATGCTGGCAAAACTGGATATCCATCTGCAAAAAAATGAAACAAGTCCCATACCTCACACCATATACAAAACCTAATTCAAAATGGATCAAAGACCTAAATATAAAGCCAAAAACTATAAAGTTCATAGAAAAAAAAAAAAGAAGGACCAACACTACAGGCCCTAATACACAGCATTAACAGGATACAAGCCATAACCATCAACACACAAACTCCAGAAGATAAGCTAGATAACTGGGATCTTCTAAATATCAAACACCTATGGTCTTCAAAAGTCGTCAACAAAGGAGTAAGAAAACCCTACAGACTGGGAAAAAATTTTTGGATAGTACAAGTCAGATGAAGGTCTAATCTCCATAAAATACAAGAAAATCTAACATCTCTACAACAAAAAGACAAATGACCCAGTTAAAAAATGGCAAAGGAAGTGAACACACACTTCACAAAAGAAAACATTCAAGCGGCCAACAGACACATGAGGAAATGCTCGCGATCACTAGCCTTTAGAGAAATGCAAGTTGAAACCACAATGAGATACCATTTCACCCAGGCATTACCTGGCACGAATCAAAAACACTGGAAATAACAAATGTTAGAGAGGCTACAGGGAGATCAGAACTCTTATGCACTGCTGGTGGGAATGCATAATGATACAACCATTTTGGAAAATGATATGGCACTTCCTTAGAAAGCTAGAAATAGACATACCATTTGATCCCACAATCCCACTTCTAGGAATATATCCTGGAGAAATAAAAGCTGTCACACGAATAGACATATGCACACCTAAGTTCATGGCAGCATTGTTCTCAATAGCAAAAAGATGGAAACAACCTAGATGCCCATCAACAGATGAATGGATAAACAAACTATGGTACATACACACAGTGGAGTACTATGCAACGAGAAAGAACAATGATGAATCTGTGAAGCATCTCATAAGATGGATGAAACTGGAGGACATTATGCTGAGTGAAATAAGTCAATCAGAAAAGGACAAATATTGTATGAGACCTCTATTGTAAAAACTCATGAAAAAGTTTACACACAAAAAGTAACAATCTTTGTTGGTTACCAGGGTTGGAAGGGGTGGGGCGGAAATATTAAATAGACAATGGAGAAGTGGTAACTTTGGTGAAGGGTAAGACAGTACACAATACTGGGGAAGCCAGCACAACTTGTACCAGGAAAGGTCACGGAAGCTTCATAGACACATCCAAACTCCCTGAGGGACTGAATTGCTGGGCAGGGGGCTGTGGGGACCATGGTCTAGGCTAACAGCTAGCTCAATTGGCGTAACAGTTTATAAAGACAGCGTTCTACATTCTACCTTGGAGAGTAGTGTCTGGGTCTTCAAAGCCTGTGAGCAGATATCTAAGATACTCTACTGTCCTCACCCCTTCGGGAGCAAGGGAGAATGAAGAGAACAGGATACAAGCAAAAGATTAGTCCAAAGGACTAATGGGCCACAGCCACCAAGGCCTCTGCCATACTGAGTCCAGTACAGCTAGACGATACTCAGCTACCACCACTGACTGCTCTGACCAGGATCACAGCAGAAGGTTCTGAACAGAGCTGGAGAAGGATGTAGCACAAAATTCTAACACACAGAAAAAGACTAGATTTACTCGCCTGACAGAGACTGGAGAACCCCCGAGAGTATGGCCCATAGACACCCTATTAGCTCAGTGGTGAAGTCACTCCCGAGGTTCACTGTTCAGCTGTGGATTGGACAGCCCCATAAAACAAATCGGGACTAATGAGGCACAGAAGTCCAGGGACAAGTACTTGAAGGCAGAAAGGGACAATAAAGCTGGTGATAGGGAATCCAAGGCTGAGTAAGGACAGTGTTGACATATAGTGGGATTGTTAACCAGTGTCATAGGGCAATATGTGTACTGTTTAATGAGAAAATATTTTGTTCTGTAAACTTTCATCTAAAATGAGAATAGCAGCACAACTAGAAGAACGTAATTGATAACACTGAATTGTACATGTAGAAGTTTTTGAAGTGGTGTACCTTTGGCTATGTATAATATCACCAAAAAAAAAAAAAAAAGTCCTCCAAGGCTGAGAAGAGAGCATGTTCACATGTCGAGGGGTTATTAACAAACATCATAAAAGTATATGTGTACTGACTCTTTAATGAGAAACTATTTGTTCTATAAACCTTCACCTAAAGTACAATAAAAAGAAAAACATGCTCTAGAATTTCACGATTACACAACTCCAAATTATTTAGTCTGAAGTTTAAAAAATCAACTTTTTTTTTCCCATTTAGAAATAGAGAATTTATACTTGGTTTTTTCTTCTAGCATCACTGTCACTCTCCTTCATTTAAATATTAATTTAATTATATGCCATAACTTAAAATTCTCAGATAATGTAAACCTGGTGTTATAGATTGAATTATGTCCCCCAAAATATGTGTTGTATATCCTAACCTCTATGATTATTGTTATTATCCCATTTGGGATTTTGTTGTCTTTGTTATGTAAATGACACAGGACTAGTATAATGTATACCTTAAGTCAATCTATTTTGACATAAAAAAAGATTAAATGAGAAGCAGAAGAGAGATGGGGTAAAGATAGATGTCAAGACACATGGTGGTTTCCAGAGAATCAGGAAGCAGAACTGAAGAGACGAGGACATTCCTCCAGAGGTGACAGAAAGAGTTGGCATGCTGAATTTGAACTTCTAGCCTCCTAACTTGTGAGAAAATAAATTTCTGTTTGTTAAAGTCAGCCACTTGTGGTATTTCTGTTATAGCAGCACTAGATAACTAAGACATCTGGTTATTTTTAGAAATCTGTCTGTGATTATGCCACTGTGATAGATTTTATTATGGTTCAAAATCTAATTTATTGCCACTCTTATGATGGTTTAAAATATTCCCACCAATTGCCATGCCGTGATGCTGGAAGCTATGCAATGATGGTTTAAAATATTCTCACCAATTTCCATGCTATAACGCTGGAAGCTATACAACAGGGATCTCAAATATCAGCAGGGTCACCAATGGTGTACAGGTTTCAGAGGAGTTTTCAGGCTAAGACAGAGTAGAAAGAAGGACCTGGCCTACTGTGGAACAGACCGTCAATTGCTCATGTGCAAGTTCAAGATGAAACTGAAAAAAATTAGAACTAGTTCACAAGAACCAAAATATGACCTTGAGTATGTCCCACCTGAATTCAGAGACCATGTCAAGAACAGATCTGACACAGTGAACACTAATTACCAAACACCAGACGAGTTGTGGAATAACATTAGAGACATCTTACATGAAGAAAGCAAAAGGTCATTAAAAAGACAGGAAGAAATAAAAGTTTCAAAATGGAAGTCAGAAGAGATTCTGAAAATTGTTACTGAAAGTGGAGTAGCTAAGTGAATGGGAAAAATGATGAGGTAAAAGAGATGAACAGATGATTTCAAAGGGTGGCTCTAGAAGACAAAGTAAAGCATTATAATGATATGTGCAAAGACCTGGAGTTAGAAAACCAAAAGAGAAGAACATAATCAGCATTTCTCAAGCTGAAAGAACTGAAGAAAAAAAATTCAAGCCTCCAGTTGCAATATTGAAGGATTCTATGGGGAAAATATTGAATGACCCAGGAAGCAACAAAAGAAGATGGAAGGAATACATAGAGTCACTGTACCAAAAAGAATTCTTGACGTTCGACCATTTCAGGTGTTAGCATATGATCAAGAATCGATGGTACTGAAGGAAGAAGTCTGAGCTACACTGAAGAGAATGGCAAAAAACAAGGCTCCAGGAATTGACAGAATACCAACTGAGATATTTCAACAAACGGTTGCAGTGCTGGAGGTGCTCACTCATCTGTGTCAAGAAATTTGGAAGACCAGCTGACTGGAAGAGATCCATATCTGTGCCCATAACAAAGAAAGGTGATCCAGCGGGATGCAGACATTATCAAACAATATCATTAATCATGCAAGTAAAATTTTGCTGAAGTTCATTCAAAAGCAATTGCAGCATTATATCAACAGGGAGCTGCCAGAAGTTCAAACCGGATTCAGAAGAGAATGCGGAACTAGGGATATCATTGCTGATGTCAGATGAATCTTGGCTGAAAATGAAGAATAACAGAAAGATATTTACCTGTGTTTTATTGACTATGCAAAAGCATTTGACTATGTGGATCATAACAAATTATGGATAACTTTGAAAAGAATACAAATTCCAGAACACTTCATTGTGCTCATAAGAAACCTGTACATAGACCAAGAGGCAATTGTTCAAACAGAAAAGGGTATACTGTGTGGTTTAAAATCAGAAAAGTTGTATTTCAGGGTTGTATCTTTCACCATACATATTCAATCTGTATGCTGAGCAAATAATTCAAGAAGCTGAACTATATGAAGAGGAAGGGGACATCATGATTGGAGGAAGACTTATTAACAACCTGCAATACGCAGATGACACAACCTTGGTTGCTGAAAGCAAACAGGGCTTGAGCACTTACTGATGAAGACTAAAGACTACAGCCTTCAGTATGGATTGCACCTCAACATAAAGAAAAAAAAAATCCTCACAACTGGACCATAAGCAACATCATGATAAACAGAGAAAAGATTGAAGTTGTCAAGGACTTCATTTTACTTGGATCCGCAATCAACATACATGGAAGCAGCAGTCAAGAAATCAAAAGACATATTGCATTGGGCAAATCTCATGTGAAAGACCACTTTAAAGTGTTAAAAAGCAAAGATGGAGAGTTCCGACAAAATGGTGCTCTAGGCAGAAGCACCACGCCGTCCCTCCACAGCAAAGATCCGAAAAACTAAGCCATACAGAGAAGACAACAATCCTGAAACCCTAAAACATCAAATGAAGAGATAAAGAACTCAGCCAAGCACCAAATGGACTGAGAAAACTGACAGAGAATGGAGAGCGAGGAGAGATTCACGCAGAGGCCCCTACCAGCTAATGCAGCACGGATCCACCATCTTGGACTCCTATCGGAGACCAGCAAATGGGGGTACGAGAAAGCAGCCTCACGGAGCGTCCAGCGGGAGACAAAACAGCTGGTAATTTTTGGTGTGCGCTTTCCCACCCCTCACACCTCTTCACCCCGGCTCGGCCTCCTCTGCTTCCTGTGGCCACAGTCTCTTGACTGGGAAGTTCCAGCTGCTTGGATTCCACACACCCAAGCAGGCAGCTCTCTGGGTGCCATTTGTTGGCTGCTAGTGTTGCTTTTTTTTTCCTGCTTCTTTTGATTTCTCACTTGCCTCTCCCCAACTCCCCCTCCTTTTGCTCGAGTGCCTGGCTCCGAGCGCCATCTTTGCTTCTTCCTGAGGGGCTCCAGAGTGCCGGCAATTTGTGATATATGCTTTCCCACTCTCCACCCTCCTTCACCCGCACTCGGCCTCCTCTGCTTCCTGCAGACACGTTCTCTTGTCCAGAAACAACAGCCCGCACTGGCTGGCTCTCTGAATGCCATTTGTTGGCTGCTGGTGTTGCATTTTTTTTTTCTTTCCTGCTTCTTTTGATTTCTTGCTTCCCTCTCGCCACCTCCCCCTCCTTTTGCTCGAGTGCCTGGCTCCGAGCGCCATCTTTGCTTCTTTCTGAGGGGCTGCGGGGCTCCATTCGAGTGTGCAGCTGCTTCCCGGTCTGGGCTACCGCGCTGGTGGGATCCCGGGGCTTTTGTTCGTTTGTTCGTTTTGAATTGTTTGTTTGTTTTCTTTTCCTTTTCTTGAGTTGGGAGCCCTTTCTGGCCAGGCGGAGCTGCGTGGCAAGGAACTCCCCTTCAGCTACCACAGCTGAGCAATGAATAAGGAAGACCAAAGAAGAATTGAAGCCTTTGAATTATAGTATTTTCAAAGAATATTGAACATACCATGGGCTTTCAGAAGAATTAACAAGTCTGTCTTGGAAGAAGTACAGCCAGAGTGCTCCTTAGAAGTAAGGATGGTGAAACTTTGCTTATATACTTTGGACATCTTATTAGGAGGAACCAGTGTCTGGAGAAGACCATCATGCTTGGTATCATGGATTGAATTTTGTCCGCCCCCCAAAAATATCTGTCAACTTGGTTAGATCACGATTCCCAGTGTTGTGTGATTGTCCACCATTTTGTCATCTGATTTGATTTCCCTATGTGTTGTAAATCTTGTCTCTAGGATGTTGATGAGATGGGATTAGTGGCAGTTATATAAACTCAATCTGTAAAATTAATCTACAATTTAAGCCCATCTCTTCAAAATATAAAAGAGAGAAGCAAGCAGAAAGACAAGAGGACATCATACCACCAAGAAAGTAGCACAGGGAGCAGAGTGTGTCCTTTTGACCTGGAGTTCCTGTGCCTGAGAGGCCCTTGACCAAGGGACGATTGATGACAAGGACCTTCCTCCAGAGCCTACGGAGAAAGATTTCCCCTGGAGCTGATGCCCTGAATTTGGACTTGTAGCCTACTAGACTGTGAGAGAATAAATTTCTCTTTGTTAAAGCCATCCACTTGTAGTATTTCTGTTATAGCAGCATTAGATAACTAAGACAGGATTTGGTACCAGGAGTGGGATGCTGCTCTAACAGATACCTAAAATGTAGAAGCAATTTTGAACCTGTGAATGGATAGAGGACTCAGAAGTAAATGAGGAGAGCTGCTACACTGCAGACGGCACAGACAGCAAGAATCAGCAGAGAACTGGAAGCCACAAAGAACCGACAGCAGCAGAGAACCAGCAGTGGTAGAGAAATAACAGCCGCAGAACCAGGAGACCAGCATGACACAGCACTGAAGCTGACCCTTGGAGCAAGAGACCCGAGTGCCTTTGTGCAGGAGGCTTCCTGGATGAGGAGGGTGCCTCCAGGCACTTATCAGTGGAGCTAGGCTTGCGAACCCAAGGAGCAAGAGAGCTGAGTGCCTTCCGGTTGAAGTTTAATGACGGAGAGGGGTGCCTCCAAGCACTTATTGGTGGAGCTACAGAGCTTTGGAACACTTGCCCCAGCAGGCCAGAACAGGCATCAAGGTTAGAGAAGTGGAGAGTCCAAGGAATCAGGAAGCAGAAGCTGAAGAGACAAGGAACACAGGAATCAGAGCTGCCTCAGTCTCAACGGCTATGCCACGACCTCAGTGGTCTCAAAGTATGGATCCATGGCCTCTGCAGTTTCTAAGGGTGGAGTCACCACTCAGATGGACTAGAAGAATGGTGCACCTAAATCTGAGGGAGCAGAGTTGCTGTCCCAGTGAACCTGGAAGGTGGAGCTGAAGCCCAGGGCTAAGGGGCCTCCACCCAGAATCTGGAGAGTGTGGCCAACACCCAGAGTATAGAGGTCAGGACCATTCTGTAAATGATTTCAGAGAACAGAGGATTATTTTCAAGTCTTGAAAGCTAATGTAATATGTTCTACTTACTTGTCTGGTGCCTGTTATGCCATCTTTCCCTCTAATTTCTCCCATTTTAATGGAAATGTCTAGCTTGTTTCTGTTCCATCATTGTACTTTGGAAGCAGATAACTTGTATTCTAGATTTCACAGATGAAGAAGAACTTTTGGATTTTTGACTTCAAGTTGAATAACACTTGTTATGATATGACTGGGTGAATGTGTTTTACTTACTTGTGGAAAGGACATGAATTTTGGGGGGTCAAAGGGTGGAATGTCATGTATTGAATTGTGTCCCCCAAAAATATCTGTTAATTTGGCTAGGTCGTGATTCCCAGTGTTGTGTGATTGCCTACCATTTTGTCTTCTGACATGATTTCCCTATGTGTTGTAAATGTTGTCTCTAGGATGTTGGTGAGATGGGATTAGTGGCAGTCATATAAACTCAATCTACAAGATTAATCTACAATTTAAGCCAATCTCTTGAAATATAGAAGATAAAAGCCAGAAGAGAGACAAGGGGACTTCATACCTCCAAGAAAGCTGTGCCGGGAGCAAAGTGCATCCTTTGGACCTGGGGTCCCTGTTCCTGACAAGCTCCTTGACCAGGGAAAGATTGATTACAGGGACCTTCCTCCATAGCCGACAGAGAGAGAAAGACTTCTCCTGCAGCTGACGCCCTGAATTTGGACTTGTAGCCTACCAGACTGTGAGAGAATAAATTTCTCTCTGTTAAAGCCATTCACTTGTGGTATTTCTGTTATGGCAGCAGTAGATAACTAAGACACTAGGTGAGGTAGAAGGTCAGTGAAAAAGAGGAATGCCCTCAAGGAGATGGATTGACACAGTGGCTGCAACAATGGGCTCAAGCATAGCAACAATTGTGAGGACGGCGCAGGACTGGGCAGTGTTTCATTCTATTGTACCTGGTGGCTATGAGTCAGAGCCAACCTGATGGCACCTAACAACAATGATGACAACATTGCCATGGGCCTTGCTTTATTTTCTATGTGAGGGATATAATTCTTTGGTCATTGTGCTGGCATATAACTACTTTGTCCAAAGGAATGTGAGAAGAAGTAACATATTATATTATTAAGCAAAAGCTTTGACTCATTGCATGTTTATGCCTGTTCTTTTGCTTTTTCCCACTACCATGAGAATAACATGTCCAAGACAGGGTCTATATCTATCTTTAGCTTAGATCCAAGATATGGAAGACATGTGAAGCAGAGCTGTAGAAGACAATCCATAATTGTCCACATATGATTTTATAATATGTGTGATATATACATGCTTGTTGTTATAAGCCAGTAGTATTTATGGACAGTTTGTTAAATAGCAAAAAAAGACTAATACTTTCATCATTAAAGTTCACTTTTCAAAACTGTTAGTTCTGTTTTTGGTCATTGAAAAGATAAACTCTAAGACTTTCTTTGTATCTGATTATGATATCTCACAAAGATCTTACTTGGTGGTATTTTTAGGCATACTCCCTCATTGTGTACCTGTTGGTAATTTGGCTATAATAATTAATTCTTCCTTAGATTTATCAAATATTTTGGTAATATATCTCAAAATCTTGAATTATTTCAAAGTTTCCAAGTGAGTTTAGTATGACTGAGCTCATCTTGAGCAAACTAAGACTTGATAATTTCATGTAAATATATTTTTGTTCCTCATTCACTTCTTTCATACAAAATTAACTTGGAATGTATCATCTACTTGTCTTAAAGAAGACACGGTTACTGTTGTAAAAGTCTGTATACAGTGCATAGTAAGGAATAAAAAGAGAATGGTGGTTGGTAGGTCTAACATTCATACTCTAAAATGTTGCACTACCTTCTAAGGCTGTGCTTAAGCCAGATTGAAGGAACACATTTTGCCCTTTTATCACTTCAGCCTCTATACCTTGTTGAATATACCCTCATATTATATCTAATATATAACATTATATTGCTCACTGCTCAATATAGATGAACTTTGTCTCTTGAACCAACTGCCCAGACTTTCTTTTTTGCTCAGCCTTAACAGTAACAGCATACAATAATTCCTATGTAATGCCTATAATATATTTTTTTTATTCACTCATCTGTTGATGGTTGCTCTAGGTTGCTTCCATTTTTTTTTTGTTACTGTGAACAAAGCTGCAATAAACAGGAGTGTACATATGTCTATTCTTGTAATGACTCTTATTTGTCTAGGATATATTCTTAGGAGTGAGATTGCTGGATCTATGGTATCTCTATTTCTAGTTTTCTAAAAAATTGTCATATCATTTTCCAGAATGGTTGTATCATTTTGCATTCCCACTAGCAGTGCATAAGAGTTCTGATCTCCCTGCAGCCTTTTCAACATTTGTCAACTCCTGTTTTTTTGATTCATGCCAGTAATGCCAGGGTGAGATGGTATCTCACTGTGGTTTTGATTTGCATTTCTCTAATGGCTAGTGATCACTAGCATTTCCTCTTGTGTCTGTTTGCCGCTTGAATGTCTTCTTTGGTGAAGTGTCTGTTAATTTCCTTTGCCCATTTTTTAACTGGATTATTTGTTGTAGAGATACTAGATTTTCCTATGGATTTTAGAGATTAGACATTTGTCTGATCTGTAATGGCCAAAATTTTTTCCCAGTCTGTAGGTTCTCTTTTTACTTTTTTAGTGAAGTCTTTTGATGAGCATAAGTGTTTAATTTTTAGAAGATCCCAGTTATCTAACTTTTCTTCTGGAGTTTTCATATGTTGTTGGTTATGGTATGTATCCTGTTAATGCTGTGTATTAGGGCCTCTAGCACTGATCCTGTTTTTTGTTCTATGATCTGTATAGTTTTAGGCTTTCTGTTCATGTCTTTGATCCATTTTTAATTAGTTTTCGTATATGGTGTGAGGTATGGGTTCTGTTTCATTTTTTTGCAGATGGACATCAGGTTTTGCCCGCACCATTTGTTAAAAAGACTGTCTTTTCCCCATCTGATGGACTTTGGACCCTTGTTGAAGGTCAGGTGACCATAGGTGGACAGATTTACATCTGGGTTCTCAATTTTGTTCCAATGGTTGATGCATCTGTCGTCGTACTAATACCAGGCTGTTTTTATTACCATAAGTGTATAGGAGGTTCTGAGATCAGGTCTTCCTACTTTATTCTTCTTCTTCAACAGTGCTTTACTTATCTAGGGCTTCTTCCATTTCCATATGTCTTAGGCTGGGTTCCCTAGAGAAGCAAAGCCAGTAAAGTGTATAAATATATATAAAGAGAGATTTATGTCAAGGAAACACCCCACACAATTGTAGAGGCTAGAATATCGCAAGTCTGTGGATCAGGGTAGAGGCCTCTCCCAAGTCACGAAGCTGCAGAAGCTGGCAAGCCCAAGATCGCCAGGTGGGAGACCAGGGCTCCTGCTCACAGGTTGTGCAGATGGATGAATCCCAAGTTTGGTAGATAAGCTGACAGCTCAAGTCCCAAGAACTGGAGCTGAGATGACAGGAGGCAGCCACAGGGTCCAGAGAAAGCAAAAAGCCAGAATGTCTGCTTATATTCAGATGCAGGCCACACACCCAAGGAGACTCCCTTTCATCTGATTGGCTGCTCACAGTATATTCAATCATGGGAGTGATCACATTAAAACACTGAGAATCATGGTCCAGCCAAGTTGACACACAATATTAACCATCTCACCATATAAAATTGATAATTAGTTTTTCCATCTCTTTAAAGAATGTTGCTGGTATTTGAATCTGGATTGCATTTTATTTATAAATTGCTTTGGGTAGAATTGTCATTTTCATAATACTGAGTCTACCTGTTCATAAGCATGGTATGTTTTTCCATTTTTGTAGATCTCTTTTGGTTTCTTGCAGTAGTGTTTTGTAGTTTTCTTTGTATAGATCTTTTACATCCCTGATTAGATTTATTCCTAAGTATTTTATTTTTTTAGAGGCTTTTATTAATGGTATTGTTTTTCTGACTTTCTTTTCTTCATTCTCTTTATTGGTATATAGGAATCCAGCTGATTTTGTATGTTTGTTTTTTATCCTGCTACTCTGCTGAATCTTTCTATTACTTCCAGTAGTGTTCTCGTGGAGTCTTTTGGGTTTTCTATGTGTAGTATCATATCATCCACAAACAGGGACAGTTTTACTTCTTCTTTACCAATTTGGATGCCCTTTATTTATTTGTCTTACCTTATTACTCTAGCTACGACTTCCAGCACAATGTTAAATAGGTAGTGGTAAAGGGCATCCTTGTCTTGTTCCTGTTCTCAAGGGGAATGTTTTCAGCCACTCTCCATTAAGAATGACGTTGGCCATTGTTTTTTGCATAGATGCCCCTTATTATGGCGAGAAATTTCCCTTCTATGCATATTTTATTGAGAGTTTTTATCAGGAATGGGTGTTGGACTTTGTTGAATGCCTTTTCTGCCTTGATTGAGATGACCATGTGATTTTTTTATTTCCTTTTATTTATGTGGTGGATTACTTTGATTTATTTTCTAATGTGGAGCCATCCTTACATATCTGGTATGAATCCTACTTGGTTGTGTTGTATTATTTTTTTGATCTGATGCTGAAGTCTATTTGCTAGAATTTTGTTAAGAATTTTTGCATCTATGTTCATGAGAGACATTAGTCTGTGTCTTAGTCATCTAGTGCTGCTCTAACATAAATACCACAAGTGGGTGGTTTTAACAAAGAGAAATTTATTCTCTCACAGTCCAGTAGGCTACAAATCCAAATTCATGGCATCAGCACCAGGAGAAGGCTTTCCGTCTCTATTGGCTCTGGAGGAAGGTCCTTGTGATGCATCAGTCTTCCCTTGGTCTGGGAGCATCTCAGCGCAGGAACCTCAAGTCCAAAGGATGAGCTCTGCCACTGCTTTCTTGGTTGTATGAGGTTCCCATGTGTCTCTGCTTGCTTCTTTCTTTTATATCTCAAGAGATTGGATTAAGACACTATCCAGTCTTGCAGACCTCATCAGTAAAACCTCATCATGGTGATAGAGTTTATAACACATAAGGAAATCACATCAGATTACACAACCATACAATACTAGGAATCAAGACCCAGTCAAACTGACAGACATTTTGGGGGAACACAATTCAATCCATGACAGTCTGTAATTTTCTTTTTTTGTGGTGTGTTTGCCTTGATTTGGTATTAGGGTTATTCCGGCTTCCTAGAATGAATTTGGGAATATCCCTTCCTTTTCTATGTTCTGAAATAGTTTGAGTAGTACTGGTGTAAGCTCTTCTCTGAATGTTTGGTAGAATTCTCCGGTGAAACCAACTGGACCAGGAGTTTCTTTTGTTGAGAGTTTTTTTAATTACCTTTTCAATCTCTTCTCTTGTTATGAGTCTGTTCAGATTTTCAACATAATTTTTTGTTAGTTTGGGTAGGTAGTGTGCTACTAGAAATTTGTCTGTTTCCTCTAGGTTTTCATAAATTTTGGAGTATAGTTTTTCATAGTACTCTGTTAGATCCTTTTTATTTCGGGTCTATTGTAATGTCCTCCATTTGATTTCTTATTTGGTTTATTTGCATCCTCTCCTGTTTTTCTTTTGTCAGTTTGGCCAGTGGTTTGTTGATTTTGTTGATCCTTTCAAAAGAACCAACTTTTGGTTTCATTGATTCTTTGTATTATTTTTCTAGTCTCTATTTCATTTATTTCTGCTCTTGTCTTTATTATTTCTTTTCTTCTGGTAGCTGTGGGCTTTTTTTCCTGTTCTCTTTCTATTTGTTCATGTTGTGTAGCTACTGTTTTGATTTTGTCTCTTTCTTCTTTTTTGATGTGTGCATCTATGGCTATAAATTGTCCTCTGAGGACTGCCTTTGCTGTGTCCCAAAGGTTTTGGTATGATGTGTTTTCATTCTCATTTGATTCTAGGAATTTTTTTGATTCTGTCAGTGATTTTTTCTATTACCTAGTGCTTTTAAAGCAGGGTGTTATTAAGTTTTCATGTAATTGATTTTTTTTCCTTGCTCTTCCTGTTGTTAATTTCTATCTTGGTGGCATTGTGGTCAGAGAAGATACTTTGTATCATCTCAATGTTTTGGATTTTGTTGAGGGTTTCTCTGTGGCCTAAGATGTGTTTTTTTTCTGGAGAATATGCCGTGTCCATTGGAAAAGAAGGTGTACTTTGCAGCTATTGGGTGGATTTTTCTATATATGTCTATGAGTTCAATTTGGTTGACTGTGCCCTTTAGTTCTTCTGTAACTTTGTTGAGTTTCTTTCTAGATGTTCTGTCCTTTACTGAAATTGATGTGTTGAAGTCTTCTAGTATTATTGTGGAACTGTTCATTTCTGTTTTCAGTGTTGTGGATTGCCCCTTTAATCACTATATAGTGCCCTTCTTTGTCTTTTATGGTGGATTTTGTTTTAAAATCTATTCTATCTGAGATTAGTATTGCCACTCCTGCTCTTTTTTAGTAGCTATTTGCTCGATACTTTTTTTTCCATCCTTTGATTTTTAATAAATTTATGTCTTTGTTTCTAAGGTGTTTCTCTTGTAGACAGCATATTGATGGATCCTGTATTTTTATCCACTCTGTCACTCTCTGTCTCTTTATGGGCACATTGAGGCCATTTACATTCAATGTAATTATTGATAGGTGTGAGTGTATTGCTGTCATTTTGTAGTCCTTTTTTTTTTTTTTTGTGGTGCTGACATTTTCTTTGTTCCTCTTACACTCCTGTGCTGAATTCTTTTTGTTTGTGGATTTTTTTTTCATTTCTTTTGTTTTTGTAGATTTTGTTTTTACTGAGACTTTATGTGTTTCTTCTGTATTTTGATAAGTAGGTTTGTTAGCTTTCTTTGTGGTTTCCTTGAAATTTATCTTTATCTTCCTAGGTTTGGACATTCTATTATCACTTGGCATTGCCTTATCTTCCTCTCCATTATAAACTTCTATACCTACATCATTTATTCCCTCTTTTATTTTTCTGATATTGTTGTCATTTGCAAATTAACCTCTCTGATTCCCTGTTGTAATTCTTTTTGTTTGGGATAGTCCTTGAGAATTCATTTCTTAGGTTGGTATCTGGCTGTTACAATCTTGCATCATAGATTCAGGCTGTGGTCTGATGTTGTTTCTTCTCAGACTGAAGGATTCCCTTTAATAATTCTTTTAAGTTTGGTTTGGTTTTTACACATTCCCTTCACTTCTGTTAATTTGAAAATCTCGTAAATTCACCATCATATTTGAATGAGAGTTTTGCAGGATATATTATTCTTGGTAGGCAATTTTTTCTTTCAAGGTTTTATATGTCATCCCATTGCCTTCTTGCCTGCATGGTTTCTGCCAAATAATCAGAGCTTAGTCTTATTGTTTCTCCTCTGTGAGTGACTTTTCATTTTTCTCCAGCTGCTCTCAGGATTCTTTGTTTTTGGTTTTAGTGAGTGTGATTATAATATGCCTTGGTGATTTTCTTTTGGGGTCTATTCTATATAAGGTGTGTTGAGCTTCTTGGATGGTCATCTTTTCATCTTTCATGATATTAAGGAAGTGTTCTGTCAGCATTCTTCAATGATTCTCTCTGTGTTTTCCGTTTTCTGTCTCTGTTCTGGAACTCTGATCACTTGCAAATTTTTCTTTCAATTGTTCCTACATAATTCTCAGGTTTTCTTCATTTTTCTTTGTTCTTTTTTTCTGACGTTTCCTCAAACAAAGTTTCATCCAAATGTTTGTCTTCAATTTCACCGATCCTGTCTTCCATCTTTTTAAACCTGCTCTTCAGCCCTTCTATGACACTGTCCATTTCTGGAATCTTGTTGTTTATCTTTTGGATTTCTAATTGTGAATTTATTTTGACATTTTGTTCCTGTATTATTTTTGTGAATTCTTCCATTTTTTGTCTGTATTTTCCATAAATTTGTCTGCCTTTTCCATGAATTTGTCTTTTTTTTTTTTCCTAATTTTTTTTCCTGCATTTTGCTTCAACTCTTGGATAGCTCTGAATATTAGAGATTTGAATTCCCTATTAGGTAACTTTAGTGCCTTTTCTTCTACTGGAAAGTCATCTGGTGTTTTACTTTGGAAACCTACTGGAACCATCCTGTCCTTTTTTGTGTGTGTTTTTATATTTTCTGGTGTCCTTGGGACATTTCGTAGTTATTTTCCTCATTTATTGATCATAGATTTGTTTGTTTCATCTTGCGTTTTTGTTTTATTTTGTTATGTCTGAGCAGGTGGTCTGTGTGTTCTTTGTTGTTTGCCCACCTGTGGGCATGATAGTTTTCACTTCCTTGTCCAATGGGTATAGCCAATCGCTCATCTATTGTGCAGCAGAATATGTCCAGCTGAAGGACAGGGCTAGGATAGGTTGTTTGTGGCACTACTAGGGCCAACAGGGTGGGCTGGGAATCAGCGCAGGGTAGATTCCAGTAGGTCATGCCTGTTCTGCTCAGGGGTGTGATGTTCAGTGCATGGTGCAGGTAGACAGGAAGGAAGGCAGAGGTTTTGATGTGTGGAGCTGAGATGGGTATGCAAAACAGAAGAGATAAACAGGAGCCAAAAGCAAACAAACAGAAAGAGTGCTAAAGGAGCAGTTGTTCTGTCTCCTGCTGGGAGCTCCATGATGTCACTTTTCCATATTCGCTGTCCACTGATCTCTGACGTGGGCGAGCTGAATCCAAAAGGCATGGACCCTGCACTTCTCAGCTGGACAAGTGACCACAGCCAGCTATGAATTGGCAGAGGTTGAGTAAAAGGGAGAAGGAGGTGGGAGAGCATATATTGCTGGTTACCAGGTACTCTATCTCCTGCTGGGAGCTACATGAAGCTGCTTTCCCATACCCCTGTCTTCCAATCTCTGACAGGTGTCCAAGATAGAGAATCCATGTTGAGTTAGCTGATAGGGGACCTCTGCTCATATCTCTCCTTGGTCTCTGTTCTCTGTCAGTTTTTTATTCCATTCTGTGCTTATCTGTATTCTTTATCTCTTCATTTGACACTTAGGGTTCCAGGATTAATGTTTGTCTCTGTTTTACTTTGTTTTTCAGGTCTTTGCTGAGGGGAGATGGCACGGTGCTTCTGTCTATAGCGCCATGTTTACTCTGCTCACCTATAATATTTTTATATGAATTTTGAGTAGAAGCTTAAGAGTGGGGAATAAGGCAAGCATGGGGTAATCTAAATTGTAAATTATAAGTTTGCCAATAAATAAGATAATTTCTTTTGTTAACCCTTATCATGGGCTAACATGAGAACTAATATCAAGAGTTGGCCTGCAAAATGGTTCTTAGTGATATTTTCTTTGTTTCCTTCCTTCTTGTCTTATATCTTTTCTTCAGTAATTTTATTTTATGTGTGCTCTGAAGTAAAGAGTACAGTTGTTATTTTTGTTAGGTGCTGTTGTGTCAGTTCTGACCCTATGTACAACAGAACAAAATACTGCTGGATCTAGCAGCATCCTCATGATTGTTATTAAGCTAAGGCACTGGGAATAGAATACTTAACAAGGCAAACAGGATCTTGTGTAAGAAAAGTTCAATGTGCATTAACAGAGAAACCTAAACTAATCTGGAATTTCAGAAAAGATTTGCTTAAAAAAAACGACATGTGTGTCGAGGGCTTAAGGAGTTACTCAGGCAAAAAGTAGGTTGAAGAGACGGCAGGAAGAAATAACAGTTAAGAAGTATTAAAAATGTTCTAGGAATTAAAAGCACCCCAAAGAACGTGTGTGGGGATGGGCAAAAAGTAGTCATTGAGGGAGAGAATAACCTGAGTTCCGGCTGGAGAGAGAGGGTAAGGATGTAATGGTGCAGGCCCTATGAAGTTATTTTGATGCCCTAACAGCATTGAGAACACTTTGAAATGTTTAAGCAGAAGAGTAATATGAAAAATTTCCAAGTTTTCTGTGGCGAATAGAGTACAAAGAAAAAATATCAGATTGAAGAAGAATAATGATACTGGAGATGTGGTTAAGACATCACTTAAGTCAATTTAGCTACCCAAAACTAAATTAGGCCTTTTTAGTCATGATAGAAATTTTTGTGTAGTTACTCTCCTATAAGCTTGCTACAAAGTTTGCTACAAAATTTATGAAATTTCATCAAATTTTTATTAAAACACCTTTGAGGAGAAAAACAAATAAAAGAACTTCTTATGAAAACTCAATGAAGTACTAGCTCTTTGTTATTTTTGTCTTTCCATCACCACTGACATGAAAGGTTCATAAGGCTATTGTGTCAAAATTCCATAGTCAGGATTCTGTTGTGGTCGTTATCTTCAAAGAATAACAAGAAATTCTCTTAACCAATGTGAATAGTTCTACTTAGGATCAAGGCTCAGGCAACAACCTCAAGTGTACTGGATACAGGCCTGACTAGATTCATAAATCATGTTCATAAAAAGGACAGGACATGTTTTTAAATATTTTTATAATTCACATATCATAAAGATTTAAATTTTTCCAGTAAGAGACAACTTTCAGCATTTGTCATTTAACAAATTCATTTTTTATATTCATCATATTAATAAAACCATCTCTCATTATTTAGGTGTGGCTAAAGCACCTGCAGTGGCCTAATAACAGCATTTGAGATGAAGCTCTTCTAACATCCTGCCAATTTATCACCACTGGAAAGTTAATTCCTGATTAGAGGAACTGCCAACACCTGACTTATAGCTCAGTTCACACAGAAACCACACCTTTCCTGCTTAGGTATATTAAGCTAAAATAAGGATGTTGTATTAGATATTTAGCCAAGCAATGACAGAACCTGAACTAGAGCAGCGATAGTGGAGATGGAAGAGTATTTAGATTTGAATATAGTTTTTTTTGTTTTTTTTGTTTTTTTAAGAACTAAAGCAGACTGGCTTCCCTGAAGAAGTTGATCATTGTGACAGATGGTGAGGGAAGTCGATTGTAAAGTAAGACTTGTGAGTTCAGCTTACTCATGAAAGGAAATCTGATTCATTACTTAGTTCCTTCTGAATGTTCAATAAGAGGGCAAAGTAGAATAATTGATAAAATATGGACATAGAGGGTGGATAATAACATGCCCAAGTGCACTAGTGAGTCTTGGTCAAAAATGTATTTTCTACCAAGATTGCTAAACTTTCTTTCAGAGCCACTTTTCTCAATCAACCAATAGGGATATATACAGATTTTGAAATATGCTTTCAAATTACTAGATGTAAGAAAACTTTCCTACATAAAGTAATGAATTATAGGAAATCCTACAGAAAATATGTTACATGTTACTTTATTACTTAATTTCCTTGATATTTTCAAGTTAAATCTTTGATTTGAATTGTCTTTCTGAGTTCTTGTCAAGGACCTTATTATTTTTATGTTGATTTATGTGGTTTAAGAAGGAAAATGGAGAGAAACCAAGAAAAATAAATAAAATGTGTCATTTGTGAGGTGCTGGAAAGATTTTATTGACACTTGTTTGAGTGGAGCCCATATAAAACAAGGTACTATTCCAAATGCACAGAAATAAATCTTTATAGCAGATTACATGCATAAACTACTAAGAACATGTGTGTGTATATGTGCGTGTGTGTGTGTGCGTGTGTATTCCAAGATGGTTTTAAGTTTGTAATTTTAACTCTTTAAAAAATATATCTGTTTTATTCTCAGATTTGTTTTTTATTGGATTAAGGAAATACATTTTCTTTTGTTAGATGTGATTCAAATTCACTAAAATTATCTTATATATTGATTCAATATCATTTAATATATGATATACACAAAACTCCAAACATTTCCCCAAATGAATCTTGAAATTCTTATTAGCATTTAATACCAAAATACTTAATAGATTTTTTCTTTCTTTGTATTTAAAACGACGAAATTTTTCTATATGATTTGTGATTATGTGTTGGCCTGAGAAGCACAAGAGAGATGATAGAATGTGACTGAATAAAACCTTATTGATTTTTACACATGTAAAAAGCTGCAGAATTACAAGAAATTCCACTCATATCTCATCCTGGGGTGAACATTGACTATTTAAAAGCCACAATGCTTAAATGTGGATGGAGCTTATAAGCACAAATAATTCTTTTTAATGAGTTGGAATTTGTGGCTCTGACTCATAGGTCATAGGGAAATAATTGTAAAACTAACATAAATGAATAAAGCAGGAAGTGTCATTGCTTTAAAATAAACCACAGATAACTCTCTGTCTTAGGGTGTGTTCTCTAGAGAAGTAAAACCAGTGAAGCATATATATATATGTATATATATATACACATATGTATATGCACACAAATATATATATAAGGAGAGAGATTTATCTCAAAGAAATAGTTCACTTGGTTATAAAGGCTGGCAAGTCTCAAGTCCATGGGTCAGGCTGGAGGCTGGAGGTTTCTCCTGACTCATGTAGCTTAAGGGGTTGACGACACCAAGATTGCAGGTCAGATTGCAGGCTCCTGGCTCATGGGCTGCAGAGGCTGATGAATCCAAGATTGGTAGGTAAGACACCAGGCTGCCGGCTCACAGGCCAGATTGACACACAACCTTAACGATCACAGTCCACCCCTTGTAAACTTGGCACCTGTACACATCTCCTTAAACCATACACTATTTCTAAATAAAGACAATTACAAGTCATACTCGCTCCTAACATGATACAACTAACATGTCTAACATGTCAAAAATGAATTAGCCCCGTTTTCATCTTATATTTTATAAGTGAAGATAACAAAAATATTTAATGTATGCATACAAGGAAGAAATACTCATAACAATTAGAGTTCTCATTTTTGCAGTTGGTCACATGGTCCTAACTACCTTCTTCTACCACCCATCCAGTATTACCTTTGCCTTCAGCAAACACCTCAGCTGGTCATGGTTCTTTGCCTGGTGGGGTGACCCAAACCTTCATTCCTGAAGCGTCTAGGCCATTAGTAGTCACGTCAGAATTGGGTTGCTATAGTTTTCCATTGACCTTAATCACAGGGCATGGTAGTACTAAGAGACTTCCTAAGGGATCTCCTGCCTTCTGCTCATATTCTTCTTTACCTTCATTATGTAATATCAATCTGATTTCCTCTTGGTAATCAGGATTGATCACACCAAATAATACAGTAACTCCTTTCTTTATCTGTTGATCCAGAGGCATGAGGAGCCCAAAGTGGCCAGGTGATATTCTTAACTACCAGTTCAATGGAATGAGTGTAATATCTTCTGGTGGGAGCAATCCTCCTTTTGGAACTAACATCTCTAGACCCTCAGAGCATATGGTCATGGGGACAGTAAAGAAAAATATTGTAAGGGATCACTAGGGGTAATGCTGAGTAGTGCCACTCCCATTTGTTCATGAGCCTATTGGGTAATGCCAGGAGTGGTTGGGGAAAGAGGATGAGTGGTTTTTATAGAATGTGTCAAGCTATCCACTTCATTGTTAAAATCCTCCTCTGCCTAGATCAGCCTTTGGTGAGCATTCACATGAAACACAAATATCTTCACTTCGTTGGCCCATTCAGAGGGGTCTTATCCACATACCTCTTCCCCATACTTCTTGTCACCAATTTTCCAATCAAATTCCTTCCAAGTTCCTGACCATTCAGCCAAACCTTTGGCTACAGCCCATGAATCAGTATACAATTGCACATCTGGCCATTTCTCCTTCCAAGCAAAGTTAACAACCAGGTGCATTGCTTAAAGTTGTGCCATTGGGAGGATTACCCTTCACCACTGTCCTTCAAGGAGGTCTCAGAAAGGGGCTGTAGTGCTGCAGCTGTCCACTTTCAAGTGGTGTCTGAATATTGCACAAAACTATCTGAAAACCAGGCATGAGTTTTCTCTTCCTCAGTCAGTTGATCATAAGGAACTCCTCATGAGGCCATAGGTGCATACTGGGAAAGGGCAAATAATGTGCCAGGTGTGGAGACCACGGACATTTGGGCCATTTCTTCATGCAACTTACTTGTGCCTTCAGGTCCTGCTCGGGCCCAATCTTGTATACACCAATTCCATTTAATGATGGAGTGCTGCTGTGTACGTCTGACTTTATAGTGCTGTGGATCAGACAACACCTAGCTCATGATGGGCAGCCCAGGCTGCATGGCAACTTGAGCGTTCCATCTCTACTAAGCCCCCGTAAAAAGCCAAAGCTGTTTATCAGAAGGAGAGTAGTTATCTGCAGAGGATGACAGGGCTTTGCTCCAAAATCCTAAGGGTCTTCACTGTGATTCACCAGTAGGGGCCTGCCAAAAACTCCAAACAGCATCTCTATCTGCACTGACACTTCATGAACCATGGAATCAGCTGAATCATATGGCTCAAGTTGCAGAATAGGTTGCACAGCAGCCTGAACCTGTTGCAGAAGTTTCTCTTGTTCTGGGGTCCACTCAAAACTAGCAGCTTTTCAAGTCACTTGATACATAGTCTGGAGTAGCACACCCAAATGAGGGATATTTTGCCTGCAAAATCTAAAGAGACCCACTAAGCATTGTGCTTTATTTTTAATTGTAGGAAGGGCCAGATGTAACAACTTATCCTTCACTTTAGAATGAATTTCTCAACATATCTCACACCGCTGGACCCCTAGAAATTTTTGTCAGATTAATTTGTCATCCTCTAGCACCCAAATGTTTTACCAATAAGTCTAGAATCATTGACAAGTCCTCCTTACTAGGTCCAGTTAACAAAATGCCATTAATGTAATGGACCAGTGGGACATTTTGTGGAAGAGAAAGACGATCAAATCCCCTGCAGAAAAATTATGACATAGGGATGGAAAGCTAATATACCCTTGAAGTAGGACAATAAAGGTGTTTTGCTGACCTTACGGTCTGAAGGCAAATTGCTGCTGATGTTTATTCAAAGCTAGTATCAAAAAAACAGCATTGGCCAGATCAATAGCTTCGTAACAGGTACCAGGAAATGTATTAATTTGCTCAAGCAATGAAACCACATCTGGAATAGCAGCTGCAATTGGAGTTACCACCTAGTTAAGTTTACAATAATCCACTGTCATTCTCCAAGGTCCATCTGTTTTTTGCACAGGCTAAATAGGTGAGTTGAATGGGGATGTGATGGAAATCACCACCCCTGCATCCTTCAGGTCCTTAATCATGGCAGTAATCTCAGCTATCCTTCCAAGAATGTAATATTGTTTTTGGTTCACTATTTTCCTAAGTAAGGGCAGTTCTAATGGCTTCCATTTAGCTTCTCCTATCATAATAGCCCTTCCTCTACTTGTCAGAGACCCAATGTGGGAGTTCTGCAAAATGCTGAGTATATCTATTATAAATATACATTCTGAAACCGGGAAGTCACTAAAGGATGGGTTGGAGGACACACTGGACCCACTGTGAGGCAAAACTAAACAAAGACTCCATTAATTATTTGACCTCTATATGCTCCCCACTCTGACTGCTGAGCCACAGTGATGTTTTATGTCTTCTGAAATGAGTGTTAGCACAGAGCCAGTATCCAGTAATCCCTGAAAAGTCTGATTATTTCCTTTTCCCCAATGAACTCTTGTACAAGGCCATAGATCCTTTGGGGAAGACTGGGAGAAAGATTAACAGTAAAAATTTTTGTCAATGTAGTGGGGTCCTTCTTCAAGGGGACTCACTTTCCCCTTCATTCAAGGGATTGTGGGTCTATAAACTGGCTCAAGTCTGGGAATTGATTGAGGAGCTGTGATGCTCTGTTCTGACTATTCAGGTTACACTGCCATTCACTTGACCTAGAATTCTTCTGCTTGTACAGATCAAGTAAATATTTAGTAAATTTGCCATGTATTTCACTTCTAGGGATACCATGACTAAGTAGCCAACTCCATAAGTCCATAAGAGTCAGACTATTCTGATTACTGCTTTGACTCCAAAGACCATTACAGTATCTATGCCCAGCTCATCTTTGTCAGTTGAGTGTTGCCACTTGGACCCTACCACAATGGGGTCCAATCAGCCTCATTGTAGTTAGGTGTCTTGATTCAGTTAGGGCAGTTCATACTGTCAAATCTAATTAATGGAAAATAGCAATCACAGCAGTCTTCAAGGATGCTGGGGCTGCCTTCAGAAATTTATTCTCCACTGTTGTGGTAAAAGTTGTGACCTCTGCACACTCGTTGTGTGGGTTGGTGGGTCTAACCTGATGAATACACTCTAACATGCCTATTTCCCTAAACCTTTGAATACCTTATTCTTCATATACTAACCCTCACATGTCTGTCAGTTTGCAAGACCAACGACTTTTCATTGCAAACATCTTTTTCAACAACGTAAATAGCAACTATGCACATGGATGCAATACACAGCAATCAGATCGAATACAGCTGTGGAAAGAGCTATGGAAAAGCTCACTATCATTAGTCAGAACAAGGCCAGAGGCTGACTGTGGAACTGACCATCAATTGCTTATATGCAAGTTCAAGTTGAAGCTGAAGAAAATTAGAACGAATCCACAAGAAGCAAAGTATGACCTTGAGTATAACCCACATGAATTTAGAGACCATCTAAAGAATAGATTTGACACATTGAACAATAATGACCAAAGACCAGACTAGTTGTGGAATGACATCAAGGACATCAGACATGAAGAAAGCAAGGCGTCATTGAAAAGATAGGAATAAAAGAAAAAAACAAAATGGATGTCAGAAGAGACTCTGAAACTTGCTCTTGAATGTCGAGTAGCTAAAGCAAAAGGAAGAAACGATGAAGTAAAAGCGCTGAACAGAAGATTTCAAAAGCCTGCTTGAGAGGAGGAAATAAAGTATTATAATGACATTTGCAAAGACCTGGAATTAGAAAACCGAAGGGAAGAACATAGTTGGCATTTTTGAAGCTGAAAGAACTGAAGAAAAAACTCAAGCCTCGAGTTGCAGTAGTGAAGATTCTATGGACAAATACAGAATGATTCAGGAAGCATCAAAAAAAGATGGAAGAATTACACAGTCACTAAACCAAAGAGAAGTGGTTGACATTCAGTCATTTCAGGAGGTAGCATGTAATCAAGAACCGATGTTAGTGAAGGAAGAAGTCCAAGCCGCACTGAAGACATTGGCAAAACAAAAAAACAAAGCTCCAGGAAATGACGGAATACCAATTGAGATGTTTCAAGAAATGGATGCAGTGCTGGAAGTGCTCACTCACTGATGTTAAGAAATTTGGCAGACAGCTACCTGGCCAACCAACTGGAAGAGACCCATGTTTATGCCTATTCCAAATAAAGGTGATCCAACCAAATTCAGAAATTATCTTACGATATCATTAATATTACACAAGTAAAATTTTGCTGAAGATCGTTCAAAAGCAGCTGCAGCAATACATCAACAGGTAACTGCCAGAAATTCAAGCCGGATTCAGAAGAGGACATGGAATGAGGGATATCATTGCTGATGTCGGATGTATCCTAGCTGAAAGCAAGCGAATACCAGAAAGATGTTTACCTGTATTTTATGGACTACGCAAAGACAATTGACTGTGTGAATCATAACAAATTATAGATAACATTGTGAAGAATGGGAATTTCAGAACACTTAATTGTGTTCATGAGGTACCTGTACATAGACCAAGAGGCAGTTGTTTGAACAGAACAAGGGTATACAGCATGGTTTAAAGTCAGGAAAGGCATCTGTCAGGATTGTATGCTGAGCAAATAGTCCAAGAAGCGGGACTATATGAAGAAGAAAGGGTTATCAAGATTGGAGGAAGACTTATTAACAACCTGAGATATGCAGATGACACAACTTTGCTTACTGAAAGTGAAAAGGATTTGAGCCATTGATGAAGATCAAAGTCTACAGACTTCAGTATGGATTGCATCTAACATAAAGAAAACAAAAATCCTCACAACTGGATCAATAAGCAACATCATGATAAACTGAGAAAAGATTGAAGTTGCCAAGGATTTCATTTTACAATCAACACTCATGGAAGCAGCAGTCAAGAAATCAAATGATACATCACACTGGGCAAATCTGCTGCAAAATACCTATTTAAAGTGTTAAAAAGCAAACATGTCACTTTAAGGACTAAGGTGCCCCTGATCCAAGCCATGGTGTTATCAATTGTCTCATATGCATGGGAAAGCTGGGCAATGAAGAAGGTTGACTGAAGAAGAATTGATGCCTTTGAATTATGGTTTTGGTGAAGAATATTGAATATATAATGGACTGCCAAAAGAATGAACAAATCTGTCTTGGAAGAAGTACAGCCAGAATACTCCTTAGAATTGAGGATGTAACACAACAGAGTTCCTGATGGAGCAGGAGAAAGGTGGGGTGCAGAACTCAAATTCTAGTAAAAAGACAGACTTAATTGTCTGACTGAGACTGGAAGAACCAAAGAAAGCATGGCCTCCGGACTCTCTGCCAACCCAGAACTAAAACAATTCCTGAGGCCAACTCTTTAGACAAAGATTGGACTGGACTGTGGAACATAAAATGATACTCGTGAAGAGTGTGCTTCTTAGCTCAAGTAGATACATGAGACTAAATGGGCAGCTTCTGTCTGGAGGTGAGATGAAAAGGCAGGGAGGGTTAGGAGCTGGTTGAATGGACGTGGGAAATCAGGGGTGGAAAGGAGAAGTGTGCTGTCACAGTATAGGAAGATCAATTAGGGTCACATAACAATGTATGTATAAACTTTTGTATGAGAGAGTATCTTGAAATGTAAACTTTCACTTAAACTACAACTATAAAAAGAAAAAGAAGTGAGGATGGCAAGACTTCATCTCACATACTTTGGACATGTTATCAGAAGGGATCCATCCCTGGAGTAGGACATAATGCTTGGTGAAGTAGAAGGTCGGCAAAAAAGAGAAAGACCCTCAACGAGATGGATTGACACAGTGGCTGCAACAATGGGCTGAAGCATAACAACGATCATGAGGATGGCAGAGGACCAGGCTGTGTTTCGTTCTGTTGTACATGGGGTCACTATAGTCTGAACTGACTTGACGACACTTAACAACAACAACAACAGTATACCAAGACATGTCTGGTACTTCAATTTGATTTAGTGTAGGCTGTCGCATAATCTATGCTTCAGTGAACCAACCAAATAAACTATTAGATCCTTCCTAACTTTTCAAGTTGAAACATTGAATGAAAAACATGTGCTTAGGGGGCTCATATTAATAAACTCAGACTGATCCAACTCTAGGTTCCTTGCATAATTATCCCACACCCTCATTAGCCATTCCTACATATATTCTACAGGTCTCTGTTTATATATATTAGAAAAGTAAAGCAATTATTTTGGAGGGTAGCGTACCTCCTCTTGGGTCATACTTTGTACTTCACCTTTTGGGACTCCCTGGCATTTAATTCTAGTTATAGGTCTAGGCTCTTCAGATACAGCTGGGTTAATCTTATCAGATGGGGGTGAAAGGGCTAATGGTTTTACTGGGGAGAGTAGATTAGCAAAGATGGAATAATGTCTTCAGATGGGAGTGAGAGGGTTGATTCTGTTGACAGGAGTGATTCAACACAATTTAGGGGCTCTGTATCCCCAACTTCTTGATTATCTGTCTATATGTCCCCATCCAAATTTTCATGATCTCATTTCTTTCCAGTCAATGTCCTCACTTTATCTTCAGACACTATTCAAGGTTGGAAATTAAATTGGCATTGTAATTTAGCCATTCTTAAGATAAGACTCCAGGCTTGGTTTTTGGCAATATCAGCTCTGTTACTAGAAGAAATAAGACTTTCTTTCAGGGCACAAGTGGCACCTTTGAGGTTGTTTATGCAATACTGGAACTGTGACTAAAGCCCTTAGCTCATCTCTTTATTTTATCACTTTGTCTAATGAAAGTAGGACCAACCAACCAGCTTCCTAATACTTCTCATTCTGAAAAAATTACAGAAAATTATCAAACATGTGATCACCCAGAGCCTCGCCTCTCACCAATACTTGATTTATTGGTGGTGATATTTTGCATATTCCTATTGCCAAATCACATAATAGATTAGCAGTGCTGTCTTTACTGCTTAAGCAGAGTCATCAATGCCTTTAAGACTAACCAGATTTGAGAACCAATTTAGAAATCACATTCTTACAATTTTGTTTCTCTAGAACCAATCTCATTACCAAATATCTTAGGCTGGGTTCTCTAGAGAAGCAAAACCAAAAACCCTATTGCTGTCAAGATGATTCCGACTCATAGCGATGCTATACAACAGAGTAGAACTTCCCTGTAGGGTTTCCAAAAAGTGGCTGGTGGATTCGAACTGCTGACCTTTTGGTTAGTAGCCAAGCTGTTAAACACTCTATCACCAGGGCTCATATATATATATTTATGTATACTTATATATATATATTTATATACATAGATATAAATGTATGTATGTATCTGTATATATATATAGAGAGAGAGAGTTAAATTTTCTAATTGAAATGGCTTATGCAGTTGTAGAAGCTGGCAAGTCCCAAGTTCATGGGTCAGGCATCAGGCTGGAGGCCTCTCCTGACTCACACAGCTGCATGGGATGATGAATACAAGATCGGGAGGTAAGATGGCAGGCTGCTGGCTCACAGGCTGTGGAGGCTAATGAATGCAAAGATCCGGAGGCAACAGGGCAGGTCACTGGCTCAAGTTCCAAGAACCAGAGGTCAGATGATGATGAGCTGAATGAAGATCCAGAGTGAGCAAAAGCCAACAAGCTTTGCCAGAATGTTCATACATATTGGATACAGACCACATCCCCAAGGAAACTCCCCTTACAACTGATTGGTTGATCACAGATCACATTAGAAGATGATTGCATTATATCACAAAATGGAGCATAACAACATCATAATTGCCTGAGAAACCACTGAGAATCATGGTGCAGCCAAGTTGACACACAACCTTAGTCATCACACTCTTTATAATCAATTCTCAAAACACCATATTTTGTTATTTCAGATATGTACTTTCGTTGTTTTCTGGATAAGAGAAAAAGAAAAAGTATAAGATGAACATTATTTGGTTTAAAATAATCCTGCCTTTGCATCTTTTTGAGGCTTTGACTTTTTGATGGGATTAGATAAAAAAGAATATATATACATATATTAGATAAAAAAGAATGTATATATATATAAATTAGGGGTAGATGATCTATGGCATTAGAATCCTAGACAGTTTTAATTCTCTGAACTCCTGAGTTCAAGGAAATTATCTTATTTATCTTTATTTTCCTAAGATCTAATATAGCAAATGATTGTTGAAGATAAAAAAATGAAAGTATATCTATAGATTAGTCCAAAGGACTAATGGACCACAGCTACCAAGGCCTCCACCATACTGAGTCCAGTACAGCCAGATGGTGCCCGGCTACCACCACCGACTACTGTGACTGGAATCACAACAGAGGGTCCTGGACAGAGCTGGAGAAGGATGTAGAAAAAATCAAATTTCTAACACACAAAAAAAGACCAGATTTACTGGCCTGACAGAGACTGGAGAAACCCCAAGACTATGGCCCCCAGACACCCTTTTATCTCAGTGGTGAAGTCACTCCTGAGGTTCACCGTTCAGCCGGGGATTGGACAGCCCCATAAAACAAAATGGGACTAATGAAGCACAGAAGTCCAGGGACAAGGAATAGTAGGCAGGAGGGGACAGGAAAGCTGGTGATGGGGAACCCAAGGTTGAGAAAGGACAGTGTTGACATGTCATGTGGTTGTTAACCATTGTCATAGGGCAATGTGTGTACTGTTTAATGAGAAACTATTTGTTCTGTAAACCTTCTTCTAAAGTACAAAACAAAAAAAAAAAGAATTATCTACATGAGATCAAATTTATAACAGTAACTCAAAAAGTTTGATGGGAAGCCTAGGGGACAGTGAGTTGAAGATAATGGTGATGGAATAATTTGGAAAAGGATAGTGAGAATAGCAGCACAGCTGGAAGAATGCAATTGATGTCACTGAACTGTATATGTAAAATTTTTGAAATGGTGTATCTTTGGCTATGTATATTTTCACCAAAAAA
>NW_004443991.1:5508747-5535952 GCF_000243295.1 Trichechus manatus latirostris | reverse complement strand
CTCCAGGGTTGAGAAGGAGAGTGTTGACATGCCGTGGGGTTATTAACAATGTCATAAAACAATATGTGTACTAACTGTTTAATGAGAAACTATTTATTCTGTAAACCTTCATCTAACGTACAATAAAAATTTTTTTAAAAGTGTATCTACAGAGCTTTATAGTTTTAAAATATACATTCACATTTATAAGATCTTATATTTTTCCCATCATCGAGAAAGGAAAAAAGTTTCCTCCTCTGAAATATATTTCTTTCTTTTCTATTGCGTATTAATTATTCCTTGCTCTCTCTTTCTTCTTTTCCCATAAATACTATTCCTTTGGCTTTTTGTTTTCTCTTAATTTCTACTGAATTATAGATTTGATAGCCATCCTTAAAAATATTCAATGTTTCAGGGCCCATCGTGTGGTATTTAGTACTCTGTCGCCTCAGATTACATCATAAAAACACACGTACACACACACACAGGGCAGACAATTATTTCTTATGATTCTGTGGGTTGACTGAATGGTTTCTCTGCTTCAAGTGATGTAGTTGGGCAAATGAGGTAAATAGAAAGTCCAAAATGTCCTCTCTCAAGTAGCTGATAGTTGATGCTAGCCACCACCTAAGAGTTCAGCTATTGGCCATGGTAATCTCCATGTAGTTCTCTCCAAATGGCTGCTTTGGCTTCCTAATTTTAGCATAGTTTCCAAGGAGGAGTGTTCCAAGACAACAATCCACATTGTGCAAATGCTTATCAAGTCTCCACATACATCATACTTGCTAATGCCCTTTTGTCTACGTTTATCACATGTCAAGCCTAAAATCAATGTGGGAGTATAAACACTAGGATGTGGTTCATTGAGACCCAAAGTAACAAGTCTACCACAGTCTGGAAATTGGGGAAAAAATTTTGTCAAATCCTGATTTATAGCTACAGCTCACAAAAATGATGGAAATAGCAGATAGATAGCAGGAATTTGTATGATTCAGTCTTATATCTCTAATCACTGGATAATTCATAGAAGAAATGCTGTGAAAATGCCAACATTTGAGGTCAAGGGAAATTAGACCAAATATCCTTCAGAAAGGAAAATAATATTCAAGGTTTAGTCATTAATTTATAAATTTAAGAGATAGGGAATTGAATAAGTATATTTTTGAGGCTCTATTAAGGGCCATGTGCCTCAATAATGTTACATCATTTAATTCTTGTAGTAATTCTATGGGGAAGTACTAATTTTTTCATTTAGTTATTGAGAGAAAATTAAAACTCAGTCCACAAAAAAACGAATGATAGACCCGGAATATATTCCTGTTTGTCCAAAGCTCATGCTCTTGCTAATATACCACGTTGCCACAGAGAAGTAAGCTAATTTGTTGAGCTATCAAAAGAACAAGAATATGAATTGTTAGGAAACTTTGAAATTCCTGGAGGAGGCCTGCTTGTGTGTAATGACTTGACCACTCCCTCTGCTTTACCACAAGCATGTTTGCTAGATTTGTTCTCAAATTTTTGACTCCCTCTATAATCTCAGGGAGTCTCGAGGTGGTGCAAATGGTTAAGCACTTGACTACTAGCAGAAAGGTTGGTGGCTTGGACCCGCCAGAGACTTCTTGGAAGACAGGCCTGGCTATCTGCTTTCAAAAGATCATAGCCTTGAAAGCCCTAAGAAACAGTTTTACTCTGCACATGAGTCAGAACCAACTTGAGGGCAACTAACAATAACATACAATCTCAGGTGAAAATAGAACAGGTTCTAAAAAGACGTGATAATTTTTGTTCAAATTAATTTCCATAAAAACAGCTAAAACACATGCTTTTTCCCCCTATGTCTTCCTAATTCTTAATTATGTCTATTTACAGTCTAGGATTGCCAGAAGTAGTATTTTATTGTATAATGGAAGTTTTTTAAATACCTACCATAGCATATTCAGATTAAAACAAAAATTCAGATTAAAAAAACCAAAGAACAAAAAATAGCCTAGCCTATATGGAGCTTCAGAGCTACAGACATTACTTTTAAATCAAACACACAGACTTCTTTTCTATCAAATGATGTTAACTGTTTATCTTATGAGATTTGAGTGGTTAAAAGTAAAGAATTTAAATGAATTTTGAAGTATCTCAATTCTTCAAACCCTTAAAAGTGGCATTCAGTGCTTCAAAGAAGAAATTAAACTCTCAGGGAAGTAGCTATTCAGAATTTTCAGTTTTTCGACTTTCACGAGACTACACTTCACTGAAGAGACATTCTCAAGATAAAAGCTCCAATAGTGAAATAAAATCAGAGGTTAGAATATAAATGATCTTAAAGGTTTTTTGAGGAGCTCCCAGAAAATGTGGTACTGGTTCCAAAAATGTTCATCCGGTTGATTTAGTTTGGCTGCTTTCCAGCTGATTAGATAGAAATTCTATCAGCCTGAGAGTTGGAATTAGCATCTCTGAGTAGGATTGAAACAGATAACAGGTTTTCTCTAGGATTTTGTCAATATAAAAACAGGTTCTGCTGATTTGTTCCCTGGATGAAATTCTATTCTATGCTGGTGACAATATCTTGAGAAAAATAGGAGGGGATTCCATTCTTGTAGTATGGCTTTAATTCCTCCCTGAGCCACTATCATTTAAAATAAGAACCGGGGAGAATGGAAAGGGAGTTATTAAGCAGAAGAGAAATGTAGACTTCTGACATTCCTTGGATTTGTATCCTGGTTGCATCAACGTACCCTAAGGTGATGCAATTTATTTGCCTAGTGCTAGCTTTGCAGTGCTCTCTGCTGGCTAGGCAAAATAACAGCAATGTTTCCACTATATAATCCTATTTTAGCTATTCTAACTCTGTAAGAAGTCTTTCCTTTTTTGCTTTTCCTTTAGAAGAGGTAGGGTATGAGTGCTAGAAATATAATATTGAATGACTCTAAATATGGCCAGATGGAATATATTTGGATATAGTAGTTGTACATGGCAAGCTCAGTAAAGTTTACTGGAAAAAAACAATAAAAGATGTATAAGAAGCAAATCAAAAACACTTTTCACATAAATAAACATAAGCTTAGTGTATTTACTCTAAAAAAAGCAGCTGGGAAAAATGAAAGAACAGACCAAGAAAGACAGTAAGAGTCAAAGCCCTGAAAATTATGTTTACCTCCTAATATATATTAGAAACAGCTTTCAACTTGTGTGCGTGATCACTCAAGATTTTTAAAGTACTTACAAGCAGAGATCTTTATTCTAGATCCTAGGAATTTACATATGCCTGAGTGGCTGTAAGTTGGATGTTTTACATCCTACATTAAACTGTGAGGCTTCAAAAATCTTAAAGTTATTTAAAAACAGAAAAGGAAGTTAATTTTTTTCAATGTCAAAGGCACTTGAAAGATTTCTGAAATGCTGAAATTTAGAAGAGCAGGCATTGGATCTCTTTTTCCTTTTACCAGGTAGTGTTTGACCCAGTTAACCATCTTTCCATAAGAGAGAAAATCCCAGGTGCAGCACTGAGTTGCTACAACCAGTAGCGTTCCTGAAAACACATCTGGCACTAACAACAGGGCTACAATGTGAAGAGGTAGACATCAAATGACACTTATAATCTCACTCCATCCATTACAAAAGAATCGAGCCACATGGTGAGTGATGAAGATATACAGGCTCATTATCAAATTTCTCCCCTGAGGAAAATGAATAAATGCAGTAGGGCTTTTGCCTGTAGGAGGGGGTACATTATGGGCACTTAGAGGCAACAGTAAGTGGTTGAAAACTAGAGTTCTTTTTAGTGGAGGCTTCAAGAGTCTCTGAGCCATATTAATTTCATAACAGAATTGGCTAGGCTGTTAAACAATTTACTACCACTAAGAGCAAATGATGACAAAATTGTATTATACTGCCTGACACTGAATACTCCTAAACAAGGAGGAGGGTGAGAAATTGTTCAGAGAGAACTTGAGGTTTAAACTTCTATTTTGTGAATTAAAAATCAAGAACTTGCCTGAGGACTACATTGTTATTTTCAAGTGCTGATCTTAATGTATAGAAAGTGTGTATATGGCACCATTCTGGTCATTGACAATAGACATGGTTATGGAGGAAATATACATATATATATACACATATGTGTGTGTGTTTGTGTGGGTGGGTGTAGTATACCTTTTATTCCATTGTCAAAGCGAAGAAAATTTTCCTGTTTTTAATTCCAAAGTGGAACTGAGCAGAGTATAAAAAATAAGCTGTGAACTAAAGGAGCCATAAACTGAAAATGTATCTTGTATATATAATTATTATTCATATTTGTCCCCTGACATCTAAACTTTTTAACATATTCTCATACTTCCATGGCATATCTATCCTGGAATGTAATTAAATTACATAAGATGTCGGATTTTGACTTTACTATGTAAGAGGCAGTACATCTTTTCTGTATAGGTATTTACAAATTGTGGGACAACATATTAATAGTATTAGTAAAGACCTGTTATAATTCTTATTCTACTCAGCCTTCTCCCAAATGATAATCATTGCCTAAATTTAATCAAAAATTATCTTCTAAAGTAGGTATTTGTAAGGGCTGTGAACAGCAATTTGTAGAAGTAGTTGATACCACCTGAGACTTAAGCCTTTCAACATTACATTAAATGTACTCTTTCAATGAGTATAGATTGAGTTACATGATATTTTAAGTGGTTCTTCAAATTATCCACCTGATGTCAACTCTACTATTTTCTTTTAAATTGTTTAACATTTTGAAGTTAAAATAAAAATGAAGGAATGAAATACAAAGTAAGTTGAGTAAGTATGTATGATTATCTCTGTATCTATGCTAGATTTATTGTATTACTACATTTTAAGTGATTGTAAAACACATGGATAACATAAGCGGTTCATCAAGTCTTGTTCACATTCCATTCTTATAATTCCTCAAACCAGTAGAAAAATGAAACTTCCTTATGTTTTGGTTTCCTACAAAAGGCAAACTTGGAAAATGGATTCCTATAAAGGATTTGTGGCCTCCAAATAAAATCCATTTAACTTTATCAAAATATAGCTTGCAAAAAGTTAAAAAATGATTTTTCACCCAGTGCCCCATATCTTGGTTTTTAATAACAGTCTCCAATAAAAGAAATGGCTAATTTCAGGGCTGGGGCAGTTAGTGTACAAGATGAACCTGGAACATCTTTAGTGCCAGAAAGTAAGGAAGTCCTCAGAAACACATACACACACAAAACACGTGCAAGATGTCATGGGATACAGTAACAAAGTGAAAGACTTCCCATTGGCCAAGGCTGGTACAATTTAAGCAATAAACAAATAGTTATACTGGATTATAATCTAAGGTATAAAATAAATATTCATGAGTTCATACTAATTTAAATAAATGATTGAATAAATAAATAGGGGAAATCAGACAAACCTTTTGTGCAGAAGAATTCCAAACAATTTTGGTAGATACTTCTCCACAAAATGGTGCAGTTTAACTCCCCGTTCCTTAAGTGTGGGCTGCACATAATGATGTCCTTCCAAAGAGTACAGGAGGAAAATGGGGTGGATGGAGGCAGGGGAGGTGGAATAATTGTACAGGGGAGGATCCTGGAAAAATACCTCAGCCAGGTGATTACAGTTAACATCAAAAATGATAAATTTTGTTAATAGCACGTACCCTTGATATGGTGTGATGAGAATGTTCCAGTATCTCAGTTGTCTTTCTCCCCAAAATGTATAATCCTGATATAATTGTGAGAAACAAACAAACAAACATTAGACAAACACCAATCAAAGTGCATTCTACAAAGTATCTGAGCAGCACCCCTCAAAAACTGCCAAGGTCATCATAAATAAGGAATGTACGAGAAACTAGCACATTGTAGAGAAGCTTAAGAAAATATGATAATATATGTCCTGGCTGGAATCCTGGAACTTACGGAGGACATTAGGAAAAAAATGAAATCTGAATAAAGTTTGAAATTTAGTTAATAATAATGTATCATTATAAGATAGTTAGTTGTGCCAAGCATACAATACTAAGATTTTAACAATGGGAAACTGGATGAGTGGTACATGGAATATTCTGCACTATATTTGCAATTCTTCTGTAGATCTAAAAGTATTGTAAATTGTTAAAAGTTTATTTTAAAAAAATCATGGCTCTTTTAAAAATACACATTAAGCTTGTGTCAGAGGATTAATTTGCTCATTTATGAAGCATCATCAAGGTGGTAAAGCTGATTCAAAGAGAAAGATGGAAGTATTTATAGTCATTGGAAGAAATGAACTTGAATAAGATTGCTAATTTAGATGAAATGAGCGCATGTCCTACAAAGCAATAAAGCTGTTAATCATTTGCATCTTTATTTAACAAAATTGGACAAGAATCATTTGTATTATTATCAGTTTTCTAAGTTACTATCTTCATTGTAAAATATCCTGATCAGTAAAAAATAGCAAGTCAAACACAGGGACACACTTAAAGATTCAAAACATTAAGTGATTAAGTGATTCCTTTGCCTATTTTCAAGGTTTGATCATTTTTCTTAACAGTTTCTTTGACTGAATTGCATAGACATAAATGATGTTATATTGTCGGCTTCTTGCCTCTGATATCTTTATACTTTCAAATGCATTTTTTGAAATGCACAAAAACTAATTTCACAATTTTATTAGTTTTTTTTCTTTTTTTCAGAAACGTGAGTCATCAGTTTTTTTTAAGCCTTTAAAACAAGGTGGTGTCATCCCAGAAACAAGAAAAATGTGTTCTGCACATGACTTTAGTGATAGCATACTGAAACCTAATAAAGATACAAGAACATGATTCATTAAAGCTGTCTTCCTTTAACCTTCTCCTTGAAATAAAAATTGTGCCTCAAAAACATATAAACTTTCCATGAACATGTATTATGTTTAGAAAACCCCAGTGTTAGCTGAGCAAGCATTGGTAATTACTAAACAGTTTGTGTTGAAAGATGACATACATAATTATGTGGAACACAGATATTTACATGAAACTATTCTCTGAGGTAGAGAATCACAGATTATTTCAACTCTGTGTGGTCCACCAACTAAACAAATAATTTGAGAAAATAAAGCATATGGATAATAGATTGCATTTTAAAAATGTTAAGAGAAGGTTCCCTAAGAGCAGACAGCATCTGGGTATCAGATAATATTCCAAAGCTGAGTTCTTCAGGGAAGTTCAAACAGGCCAAGTGCCTTTTCCTGGTGGAAAAAATGTAAGTCAGCTGCTTTGTGACAGAAAAGTATTGTCCAAGTAACATTATGTGTGTGTCTAATTGAGCCTGCAGGTGACCAGTTGCAGGTGCAATTGAGTGGCTAATGTGTTCTTTTGGCATGAAGTTCCAATGGCTAATTATGCATTTGGTTTCTTGTGTAATTTTTATGTCTATTAAGTGATTGTAGGCTCAAACCTTACACTCATTTGGAAGGATGCTGTGACTCAAAGGTCGGTTTAAAAATCCAAGAAAACTTGGCTACTGTGGTAATAACTGAGGGAACAATTTGTAGATTACTGGATTTTAAAAATTTGTAAGTATGTAGAAGAAAACACATTTAAAAGAATAAAGGGATCAAAGGAACCTCATGGAACTGCCTAATTTCATTTATTGGTAGGCATATCCTTTCATTTTTACAGTTCAAAGTCATTGTCTGAGAAAACGAATGAATTTGAGTTACCTAAGACCCCTATCACTACTAAGTTCTTCAAGTCAATGTTAGAAAAGGAATAACAAAGAGTAATAGAGTTATTATGAGAATTGTCAGTTTTGTGGATGTGGAAAATGAGAATTAAAGAAAATACACAGGTATTCTTAATAACAACAACAACAAAAATTTGTTTTTGTTTTCTATTTGCTAAGAAATTTACCAGGTTGAGGAAATCATTCAACATTTCTACATACCTCTCTTGATAACTAGTTTAATGTGGGCAATCTCTAGGTGCTCAATAAATATCTTCTCTTTCATTATTTAATTGTAAATAGGTAAACATATAGCCCTTATGTCAGAAGCTTATCCCTTTGACTTGTTCACGCAACTTTGTGCATTGGTCATTTGGAAAAAGTTCCCTTGGCCCTTTTGGTGAAAGTGGTATTTAAAGCTGTCATTACTAGTGTCATGGATAAGGAGAAATCAATTTGGAGTACTGATAGTTCAGTATTAAAATGGAATAACTACCTATGTATATGCAGTATGTTATTCCTTTGTCATCTTTAATTTCCTTTGTTAAATTGTGTTTTTCTTATAAATTATTTTAGTTAAAACTATTTGATTCTAAAGTGAGTAAATCAACTAACAATTGCCTCAGAGTATTTATGCACGTTAGACTCAAAAGTAAATGACAATCAGTACTGAGAAACTATCAATTACCTCATTTTGACTACATTAAAGTATAGAAAAACAAAAACCAAACTCACTGCCGTCTAATCGATTCCGACTCATAGCAACCCTGTAGAAAAGAGTAGAATTGTCCCACAGCGTTTCCAAGAAGGGGCTGATGGATTCAAACTGCCCACCTTATGGTTAGCAGACAAGCTCTTAACCACTGGGCCACCAGGGCTCCAGAGTATAGTAGCTATTAATTCTGAATATGAAATTGGTAATTCCAGGGTTTAGATAAATATTATATACCAATGTTAAAGGATTTTCTAATTATCTTATGTTGGGGCATTTATGCAATTTTAGGGAAAAATATATTCTTTATTTTGATAAAAAAAGTACCCTATAGATAATTGTCTATCATAGAATGAGGGAAAGGAAAGGGTTCCCTTCTTACCTTTCCAACCCATGCACAAATCTCACAAACAAAAACAAAGATATTCATGCAGATGATAACAATGCAAAGTTGATTAAATTGCAAAGGCATTTTTTTTTTTTTTAAATCATGAACTTGGTGAAGTTTTGTTTGAAATTTTCCTGGTATTCAAAGCCTCTTCCACAAAATAAGCATGGATGCCTGCCTGTTTCAATTCTATTCTCTCACTTCTAAACTGTTATTTCATTGACTATGCACTCGTCTGTCAGTATGATCTACTTTGGTGGCTTACAGGTTGCTTTGATGCTGGAAATTATGCCACCTGTATTTCAAATACCAGCAGGGTCACCAATGGTAGACAGGTTTCAGCAGAGCTTCCACACTAAGACAGACTAGGAAGAAGGAGTTGATGATCTACTTTTAAAAAACTTGTCCAGTGAAAAACTTATGAATAGCAGTGGAACATTGTCTGATATAGTGCCAGAAAATGATCCTTCAGGTTGGAAAGCACTCATAATACAACTGGGGAAAAGTACAGTCACCCTTAATGACGTGGATGGAGTCAAGTTTTCGAGACCTCCATTGGCTGATGTTGCATGACTCAAAATGAGAAGAAACAGCTACTAACATCCATTAATGACTGGAAAGTGGAATGCATGAAGTATGAATCTAGGAAAATTGGAAGTCATCAAAAATGAAATGGAATGCATAAAGATTGATATACTAGGCATTAGTGAGCTAAAATAGACATTTTGAATTGGACAAACATATGGTCTATTATGCTGAAAATAACAGACTGAAGACAAATGGCATCACATTTATTGTCAAAAAGAACATTTCATGATCTATTCTTCAATACAATGCTGTCAATGATAGAACAATATCCATAGACATACAAGGAAGACCAATTAATACAACTATTATTCAAATTTATACAGCAATCACTAATGCCAAATATGAAGAAATTGGAAATTTTAACCAACGTCTGCAGTATGAAATCAATCAAACATGAAATGAAGGTCCAGTGATAATTACTGATGATTGGAATGTGAAAGTTAGAAACCAAGAAGAAGGATCAGTAGTTGGAAAATAATGTCTTGGTGATAAAAATGACACCTGAAATCACATGATAGAATTTTACAAGATCAACAACTTATTCATTGCAAATACCATTTTTCAACAACATAATCAGTGACTATACACGTGGACATTGCAGGATGGAACATAGAAATCAAATCAATCATATCCGTGGAAAGAGACAATAGAGAGGCTCAATATCATCAGTCAGAACAAGGCCAGGGGCTGACTGCAGAACAGACCATCAATTATTCATACGCAAATTCAACTTAAAGCTGAAGAAAATTAAAACAAGTCCGCAAGAGCCAAAGTACAACCTTGTGCATTTACCACTGGAATTTAAAAACCATCTCAAGAATAGATCTGATGCATTGAACTCTAATGACTGAAGACCAGACAAGTTAAGGGATGACATCAAGCACAACATATATGTAGAAAGCAAAGGCAATTAAAAAAACAGGAAAGAAAGAAGAGACCAAAATGGATGTCAGAAGAGACTCTGAAACATGCTTTTGAACATAGATTAGCTAAAGTGAATGGAAGAAACCATGAAGTAAAAGAGCAAAACAAAAGATTTCAAAGGGTGGCTCAAGAAGACAAATTATTATAATGAAATGTGCAAAGATCTGGAGTTAGAAAACCAAAAAGAAAGAACATGCTTGGCATTTCTCAAGCCAAAAGAATTGAGGAAAAAATTCAAGTCTTGGGTTACAATATTGAAGGATTCTATGGGCAAAATAGAGCCCTGGTTGTGCAGTGGTTAAGAGCTCAGCTGCTAAACAAAAGGTCAGCATTTCAAATCCACCAACCGTCCCTTGTAAATTCTATGCAGCAATTCTACTGTATCCTATAGGGTCACTATGAGTCTGAATGCACTCAATGGGTATGGCTAGGTATGGGCAAAATATCGAAAAACACAGGAAGCATCAAAAGAAGATGGAAGGAATACACAGAGTCACTGTATTAAAAATAACTGGTCAACATTCTTTTTTCATTCATTTCTGGAGGTAGTATATAATCAAGAACTTATGGTATTGAAGGAAGAAGTCCAAGCTGCAGTGAAGACATTGGTGAAAAATAAGGTTCCAGGAAATGACGGAATACCAGTTGAGATCTTTCAACAAACGGATGCAAAGCTGGAAAAGTTCACTCACCTATGCCAAGAAATTTGGAAGACAGATACCTGGCCAACTGATGGAAGAGATCCATGTTTGTACCAATTCCAAAGAAAGGGATAGAACAGTATGTGGAAATCATCAAATAATGTCATTGAGTCACATGCTAGCAAAACTTTCCCAAAGATAATTTAAAAATGGCTGCAGCAGTACAATGACAGTGAACTCCCAGAAATTCAAGCAGATTCAGAAGAGGATGTGGAACAAGGAGTATCATTGCTGATTTCAGATGGATCTTGGCTGAAAGCAGAGAATACCAGAAAGATATTTGTGTGTGTTTTATTGGCTATGCAAAGGCATTGAACTGTATGTATCATAACAAATTATGGACAACACTGCAAAGAATGAGAATTACAAAACACTTAATTGTGCTCATAAGTAACCTGGACATAGACCAAGAGGTAGTCGTTCAAACAGAACAAGAGGATACTGTGTGGTTTAAAATCAGGACAGGTGTGTGTCAGGGTTGTATCCTTTCACCTTACTTATTCAATCTGTACGCTGAGCAAATAATCGGAGAAGCTGGACTATAGGAAGAAGAACGCAGCATCAGATTAGGGGAAGACTCTTTATCAACCTGCAATATGGAGATGACACAACCTTGCTTGCTGAAAGTGAAGAGGACTTGAATCACTTACTGATGAAGATCAAAAACTAGCCTTCAGTATGGATTAAACCTCAACATAAAGAAAACAAAAATCTTCACTAGACCAATAAGTAACATCATGATAAATGGAGAAAATATTGAAATTGTAAAAGATTTCATTTTACTTGGATCTACAATCAACGTCCATGGAAGCAGCAGTCTAGAAATCAAGGGACGCATTGCATTGAACAAATCTGCTGCAAAAGACCTCTTTAAAGTGTTAAATACAAAGATGTAATTTGAAGACTAAGGTGCACGTGACCCAAGTCATGGTATTTTCAATTGCCTCATGTGCATGTGAAAGCTGGAGAATGAATAAGGAAGACCAGAGAAAAATTGATGTCTTTGAATTACAGTGTTGGCAAAGAATATTTAATATATCATGGACTGCCAGAATACTGAACAAATCTGTGTTAGAAGTACAGCCAGAATGCTCTCTAGAAGATAGAATGGTGGGACCTTTTCTCATGTGATTTGGAGTGGTAATCAGGAGGGACCAGTCGCTGGAGAAGGACATCATGCTTAGTAAAGTAGAGGGGCAACAAAAAAGAGGAAAACCCCCCAACCAGATGGATTGACACAGTGGTTGCAACATGGGCTCAGACATAGCAACGATTGTGAGGATGGCACAGCACTATGCAGTGTTTCGTTTTATTGTACACAGGGTTGATGTGATTCCAAGCTGACTTGACAGCACATAACAACAAACAACAACATGCACACAAAAGTGCTTGAAGTGATTAAAAAAAAAATCCAACAGTACGTGCTTTGTATTGTCAGGCATAAACAATCTTGCTATTCCTCCCTGAAAGTAGCTATTTGCACATCATCTTCTCTAAGTTTCTTAATTTTGAGTTTGTCATTTGGGAATCACTACATTAAGATAAGATGTGTTCCTTGAAGTATGCTGACCTCTCAAATCTTCAAGTAAATATTGAGTCCGGAACACCAGATAACCTCATATGTATGTTGGGCATTTCATAGAATAGCATGGTGTCTGATACACGATAGGGCCCAAAAATATTTATTAAATTCAATTGAGATGTAGCATTTAGAGAATTGCAGTTCCAAAATAGAATCTAACTCTTGTTTGAGGCATAAATTATCATTTTAATACCTCAGTAGTTAGTAAACATCTGCTTGAACTCCTCTGGTAACAAAGAACTCACGTTTTTTGACTATTCCTTCATTGGTTTAGCATATCCAGTTTCTAATTTTTAGAGACTAGCAGTGAACATCCGTAGAGTCACTTGTGAAAAAGCTTTTATTTCAGCCTTCTTGAGCATCTTCCCACTTTTTTGTTTTTCTTGTGGGAATATCAGGGAAACCAAATAAGGCTTACCAGTAAGTGTTGCTGAATACAGCACACAAACATTGAACACAGTATGGGCCTGACAGGTTCCATGATTCAGCCAGAAGTACAAGGATAAAGTGAATCCTTGAACTCAAGCTCACATAATGTTAATCAATCAAAAATAAATAAATAAATTGATTGTTTCAGTACGGTACAGAAACTGAGTAGAGACACTCAACTCATATGGGAACATTCAGAAAAGATTTTGAGAAGAAGTGATATTTGAACAAAAAGTCTTGAAAGACCAGAAGTTGGTTGTAAGTTAAACAAGGCAGAAGGTATTCAACTGTCAGATGAAGTGACGACATGGGAACATCCTTGGATCTGTAAAAAGTGTGGTTCATTATACAATGTGTAATTAATTCTGGATAGCTGCTCCAAAATAAATAAGGAGGAGGAGAGCTGTGGGAGAATAGGCTGGAGAAAAGGGCTGGGATTGGATCCTGAAGGATTTGGATTTTAGTGTAAAAATAAAAAGGAGTGATTGCATAGCTTTAAACAGAGGATCCTGGTAATAATTGATGAGGGCCAAAACTAAGGTATAAGCAGTTAGTTAAACAAAATAGCAAACATATACACAAAAAGGCAGGGTTAATCTGGAAAATATTTATCAGATAGAATGAGGAGGATCTGAAAAATGATTGAAAGACAAGAGGTGAATGAACAAAATAGTAGCCTAAATTAAGCAATATCTCAATTTCTGGCTTGAGTGCCATGGGGAATAATGATGTCATTCGCTACATGGGAAAAGTTAAGAAGAGAAAATAGATCTTGACTGCTGTTAAGGAAGAGCTCAACTTGGTACATTTTCATTTGAGAGCCTGTTGGGTAATCCAGCTCACAAGATGGATTTCAGGTTTAGAGTAGCTGAGAGAAATAGGCAATGGGAAACCAAAGGAGGCTTTGAACTGAAGGGCTTTAATGAACATAAAATTATTTTCTCACAGTTTAGGAAGCTAGAAGTCCGAATTCTGGCACCTGGTCTAGTGGAAGGCTCTCTCTGTCCATCCTGGGGTAAAAGCCTTGTCTCAGCTTCTCTAGCGCCAAAGTTCCTCAGTTCCTTGGTGATTTTCACGTGGCATCTATCATTCTTTTATTGGTGCTTGCTTACCTTTGTGTCTAATCTATTCTTTTAATAGCTCAAAGTCATTAGGTTTAAGGCACACCGTATACTGATACAGTTTCATTGACATAACAAAAACTCTATTCTCGAATTGCATTACATCCATAAATTATAGGGGTTAGGATTCCAACACTTTTTTTTTAATTGTATGTTAGATGAGGGTTTACACAGCAAATTAGTTTCTCATTAAACAATTAATACACACATTGTTTTGTGACATTGGTTGCCACTCCTACAACTTGTCAACAGTCTCCCCTTCTCCACATTGAGTTGCCCATTACCAGCTTTCCTGTTCCCTCCTTCTTCTTGTCCTTGCCCCTGGGCTGGTGTGCCCGTTTAGTCTTGTTTTGTTTTATAGGCCCTTCTAATCTTTGGCTGAAGGGTGAACTTCAGGAGTGACTTCAGTACTGAGTTAAAAGGGAGTCCGGGGGCCGTACTTTTGGAGTTTCTCCAGTCCCTGACAGACCAGTAAGTCTGGTCTTTTTGTGTGTGTGTGTGAGTTAGAATTTTGTTCTACATTTTTCTCCAGCTCTGTCTGAGACCCTCTATCGTGGTCCCTGTCAGAGCAGTCAGTGGTGATAACTGGGCACCATCTAGCTGTGCTGGACTCAGTCTAGTGAAGGTTGTGGTACTTGTGGTCCATTAGTCCTTTGGATGAATTTTTCCCTTGTGTCTTTGGTTTTCTTCTTCTCCCTTGCTCCAGACAGGTGGCACGAGCAGAGTATCTTAGATGGCCGCTCATAAGCTTTTAAGACCCCAGATGCTACTCACCATAGTAGAATGTAGAACGTTTTCTTTATAAACTATGTTACACCAATTGAGTTAGATGTTCTTCGAGACCATGGTCCCCACAGCCCTCAGTCCAGTAATTCGGCCCCTCAGGGAGTATGGATGTGTCTATGGGGCTTCCATGACCTTGCCTTGGACAGGCTGTGCTGGCTTCCCCAATATTGTGTACTGTCTTACCCCTCACCAAAGTTGCCACTTATTTATTGTCTACTTAGCCAACACATATTTTGAGGGGCACAATTCAATCCATAAAACTAATGTAATAAAATTTTTTAGGTAGGACAAATACATTAGAATAAGGAATATATAATTTATCATCAGTCAGTGCAGTCTTTAAAACATAGGAAAAAGTTAAAAAGTAACTGCAGCCCAGGTCTTTTTCATTATGTCCAGGCCTGTTCTCCCAGTGTTAGCACCAGCTAGCCAGGTTCCCTCTTCCTTTATTGTCCTCGTTGGGCCCTGAGCACACTTTGCTACTCTGAATGTTTAGAATGTTCTCCTCCTCCTTCTGCTGTATGCAGATTTTATTATTTATAAGTCCAACTCAGTTCTTACCATCTCTACAGTAGCTCAGAATTTGCTTACACTCTATGTAATGGCTTTATTATTTAAATCTCATTTTAACAACTAGGATTTCAAGCTTCAGGGATTGCCCTAGGTATTTTTGTATTCTCTTTAATGACTTTAGAGTAAGTTCCCAGTAAATACTTGCCAATCAAAATAAATATTAGGTAGATTGCCTAGGAATAAAAAGTGAAGGAATGTAAAGAAAGGGGTATCTACCAAGATGAACATACGTGTATCTTTAGAAAATAATGCTAAGACATTTTGCTGTTAATATTAATTGCAGTGCAGTTGAGTTGATTTCAACTCATGGTGATCTCATGTGTGCAGAGTAGAACCACTACAAACAGCATTCAAGGCTGTTACCTATTGGAAGCAGATCACCAGGCCTTACTTCTGAGGTACACCTGGGTGGGTTTGAACTCCCAACCTTCAGGTTAGCAGTTGAGCGTTTAACAGTTTGTGCCATCCAGGGACTCAGACATTTTGCTAATCATTTATAAAATCATTGCTTGAGGATTTATGTCATTTTCTAGAGACATAAGAGTATCAGTGCTGCTCCCAGAGAGGTTAACAAAGTAATGGCAACAAGGGGTGGACAGGACACTTCAATGTTCATTGCATTCCAAAAGATATCCTCCTTCAAGAATAGCATTAAAGAAAGGCAGTATGTGAGGTGGAGGTCTAGTGGCACTCTTCTAAGATGAGTGACTGTCCATCTTTTATAGCTTTGTATCATTCCATTCAGTATTGTAGTAAGTCAAGCTAGGAGTGAAGGCACTAGTTTCCTTTCTTAACAGGGCAAGCTGAAACTTTCGGTCATTTGCCCAAGGTCACCATCCAGCGAAAAAATGGAAAGTGAAAAGTGGTCTCTTGTGCAGCTGTCTCCAACAAATGACACTTCTAGCCAGTTGTGCCTCAAATGGAAGTGTATTTAGCAATACAGGGGTACAAGCAAAAATTTTGTAATTGCATAATCCAAGTAATGACACACAAAAAAATGGCTTTTAAGTTTCCCTTTCAAAAACCGTGTCCCTAAAACTAAAATAATTTTTCCCAAATTGTGCCTGATTCACATTTTTTATGGTCTAAATTATAAAGTACTAAAAAATAAGGGAATATAATGGAAACGTGGACAGGCCTTTAACACGAATGGTAGAGTTTCCAAGAATATGCAACTAGCTTAAAACAGAATAACTGGGGATCTCTTAAAATTTATGAATATACAAATAATCAACATTGTATAATGTGTGCATATGAGTTCTTAGCTGGAGAGATATGAGTATAATAAACTGATTTAAAGAAAGATGAACTTTGATTCTAAAACCATGACAAATACCTAGTCATATTTTATATTTTAGGCCCTTGGTTTCTTATTATTATAATTATTATTTATATAGTCACCCAAGAGTAAAAGGTATACCTCATTTATCTAACACAAGTACTGAAAAAACCAAAGTTCTTTCAGTACTTGTGTTAGAATCAGATACAATTGTTGACAAATTGAAAGAAATGCATGAGCCTGTTAAAATGAAGACAGAATTACATAGAGAGTTAAATGCATCACAAAATGCTATTTGAACAAATGTATAACTAAAGCCAATAATAGATGAAATTGTTATTTCTTCATTACAAAGAAAACTTTGTCTTTGGATCTTCATAAGATTAAACATTTGTAATTTTTTGGACTCAATATCCAGAGTAAAGAATCAAAGCACAAAGAACCAGATGAGAAAATAGTTATTTCTTAAAAGAGCACATTTTAAGATATTTATGTTTGCTTAAAGATTTGACATTTAATCAGAGAAAACCATAATGATTATAGCAAAAGAGTATTTGTTGTTATTGGTGTTAGGTGCCATTGAGTCGGTTCAGATGCATGGCTACATTATGCACAACAGAATGAAACACTATCCCGTCCTGTGCCATCCTCATGATTGTTGTTATGCTTGAGCCCATTGTTGCAGCCACTGTGTCAATCCATCTCATTGAGGGTCTTCCTCTCTTTTGCTGACCCTCTACTTTACGGAGCATGACGTCCTTCTTCAGGGACTGATCCCTCCTGATAATAAGTCCAAAGTATGTGAGATGCACTTTTGCCGTCCTTGCTTCTAAGGAGCATTCTGGCTATACTTCTTCCAAGACAGATTTAAACAATATCAAATGAGAAAATCAGGAATGACATTTTGGGGAATACCAGATTTTATCTGCATTGATTTTAATCTAATCTCTGATGTGAATGATTATATGAAGCTAGCTTCTCAGGATTTCCATCCCACATAATTTTACTGATGATCTCATTTATAGCCCAGTTAGTCAACTTTTCAAATGCCACAAGGTGAGGAATGCCAGGAAAGTATGCACACACACATTATTAACCTTGCAGTCAGGAGGTTTCAAAAATGACAATTATATAAAATATGTTTTGGAGCAGGATGAAAAAGCTCAGAAAAAAATTGAGTATTTAGCATAAAAAAGAGAACATATTTAATAGGGACACTGATAAAACGAAGGTGTTGCAATTTTAAAAAAGCATAGACAACATGGGAATGGGAAGATATATTTGTTGTTAGTGGTCATTAAGTCAGGCCCAGACTTACGGTGACCCCATGCACAGTGGGACAAAACATGCCCAGTCCTGTGCTATACCCGTGATTGGCTGGGGAATGGACCATTGTGATTAATAAGATTTTTAATGGCTGATTTTTGGAAGCAGGTTGCCAGGCCTTTTTTCCTAGTCTGTCTTAGTTTGGAAAATCCACTGAAATTCTGTTAAGCATCATAGCAACACACAAACCTCCACCGTCAGATGGGTGACGGCTGCCCATGAGGTGCATTGGCAAGGAATTAAACCTAGCATTTGTGCATGGAAGGTAAGAATTCTACAACTGAATCATCATTACCCCCGTATTTGGCTAGTAGTGAGTCTTACAATGTGTCTGAACATGTAGAAGACCAATGGAATGGAAGATGATTTGAGACCAGATAATAGTAGTCCTGAAGGCTAAACTCTGTGTTATTTACTTTATTCAGAGGACTTGGGGCCATGGAAAGTGAGGTCTAATATTGGTTGTTATGTTTAGTGTTTAGGTGGAATTTTGTGTGTATGTGTGTGAGAGACAGAGCAGTTAAAATAATATCATAGGAAATGAAGAATTAAGGACACTGTAAGCAGTGATTAGGGAGATGTAATCATTGTCTTCTACTGCTTTTATTAATGAAAGGCAATAAAAAATAGCTAGGGGGCAATAATATCAAGGCAAGTGTTTTGATTCATTGCATTAACATTTTAATTTCAGAGGGGGTACAAGTGTGACCCCAGTTATCTTTTCAATGGTCAAAAAGAAAGGAACAATGTGAGATGCAAGTGTGGGTCTCTCTACCACTTAATATCTAGAGAAGATAAACTTATGCTCAATACCATAGCCTGTGGAAAGTGCAGTGTAAATTCTGAGGAGTTACCTGCTCTCACATCATCTCTTGCTCTGAACTCCTGCTTCCATTACTTTAGTTAATATTGGAAAGGTCTCAGTCTTAGGATTCTGATTCTCCAGAGAAACAGAGTAAGTCTGATATATATACACACATACACATTTACATACACACACACGCACACATATATATATAAATATGTATATATGATGAGAGTGGTATTTACATCAAGGAATTGACTTATGTGATTGCAGGGGGTTGGTAAGTCCAGGATTTGTAGTTCAGGTGACAGGCTGGAGACCTTGCTGACTCATATGATAGGGGGACATGGCTGGCAATTCCGAAATCCATAGGTCAAATTATAGGCTAGAGACTCCTGCATATTTGTGTCCCAAAATCTGTAGGTAAGGCAAGAAAAAGAGCAAAAAGTGTTATGGCGAAATGTCTATTTATAGTCTAGAGGCAGAACACACCCTAGGGAAACTCCCTTTTTGCTTTTATTGTCATCAACTGATTGATTGAGGCCTTTCCACATTATGGAAGGTAATCTGCTTTGAGGCCAACTAATTTAATCATGTGTAATTACTTAAAAACAGCATCTAGACCAATGTTTTACCAAACAACTGGGTACCGTAGCCTAGCCAAGTTGACACAGAAGACTAACCATCACAACCCCCTTATCTCACAACTGCTGTTTCTATCCCTGAGACTTTTCTTGCTTACACAAAACAAAGTATCTTCTTCTGGTCTTTGTGCATGCAGCAGACTGTCAGTTTTGTAATCTATGGCTTGCAGCAATACAAACAATTTACAATTTAATGTTTGACATCCCAGCTCTTAAAAATACAAAATTTGTGCTCTAGCCTTTTCATATTTCTCTACCATTCTGTCCCTCTCTTCCTTTTTTTCTCCTTCTCACACTATCAGATGAGAAACAAACCAAAATGAGAAAATAAAGGAATCCCAAAATCTTTCTTAAAATTTGTTTATTAAATAGAGAGAAGCCCTGCCCTCTTTTAAGTTTGACTTCACCCATGAGACTCTAGATTCTGCTCCAGAGCTTATCCATTCATAAACCAATACCTTTTTTTTAAATCAATGAAGATAGCTTTTTCTAAGAGAAATCTGATCCCACAGGCAACATATTCACCTGTAGCTAGTCCTTGATGTTACAAGTGTCATCCTCGCTCATGGGCTTTCAAGTGCCAGCTCTCACAATTAGAGAGAAACACCTTGTCTGGGTTAGTCACCCCACCCCTAGGTCCTCTCACAGCAATTTTTGCTCTTCACATTTAAGTGCAATTGTTTGTTTACATGTTATACTTCCTAAGTAGACTGAAAACTATGTGAGGGTAACAATACAGTCATATTTGTGTTGTAGTCATGAGTATGATTAGTGTAGGGTGTAAAGCAGAATCAGCAAATTAACATTGACTAGCTATGCAAAGCATAGCATGAAATGGAAGGGAAGGCAGGAGTGATGTATTGTTTTTGTTAGTTGCCTTCATCAGCTCTAAATCATGGCTACCCCATGTTCAACAGAATGGAATGTTAACTGGTCCTTTACCATCTTTAGGATAGTTGGTGCTTGAGTCCTTTGTGGCAGCCACTGTGTATTTTGAGTTTCTTCCAATTTAGAAGGCTCATCTTCCAGCACTATATTCTGCTATAATCCATAGGGTTTTCATTGGCTACTTTTTGGAAGTAGATCAACAGGCCTTTCTTCTAGTCTATTTTAGTCTGGAAGCTCTGCTGAAACCAGGGGTGACCCCAATTACTTGAAATACTGGTGGCATAGCTTCCAGCATCATAGCAACATGAAAGCCACCACAATCTGATAAACTGACAGATGGGTGGCAGGGGAGTGATACAGTGATCCTATAATTCTGCTCTGAATGTATCTTTTTCTTTTTATATGTTGTTCCTCATGCATTACTGGAGGTGATTTTCATAAACTTCGATATCACTTCTTTAATATGAAAAATTTTACAGCTTCCCTGACTCTGTGGTTCCATATCTCTCTGTGATACTCCACTAAAACTCTCTTTCACTCTTCTGTTACTTTACTCCCTTCCTTATCTGTAACTGATCTTTAAATAAATTGATTACAATATACTACCATAATACACAATAGCTTTTTTTTTTGGAGAAACAGAAATCAAAATTATGATCATACAACTAATGTGTATCCAACTCTATGAAATTTTTAAAAATAGATAATAATCTAGGTGGTATCACTGACCGTATATAACTTTTTATTCAATGAGCATATGCCCCAGAGTGAGTGTGAGATGGAATCTCTGGATCTCCTATTTTATCGGTTGTCGTAATTGTCTTTCACCTCCATAATGCCAGCATTTCTCCAAACTAAATGTAATTCTGGTGTTAATCCACTGTTTATAAAAAGCGATTTCTTCCCAGGAATGTAACCCATGAATCACAGGGTACAGAACAGATCACGGAGAGAAACTGTCTGTGCAGATGAGCTTTTATTTATTGGTTGCAAAAAGTTTGTATTTATTATGCGTGAAATGTTGAATGATTTAAAATGGATTTTTGATAAATACCTAAATATAAGGCAACTATCTCACTGGATTACCAAATAAAAAAGTAGTGATTAGATACAACATTAAAGGAAAAACTGTCTGTGTTTGTATAAAGCATGGACTCCCTGAGAGATTTTTAAGCGTGATATAAAACAAACACAATTTTTGTTCTGTGTGCTAAATTTGCAATGAAGTCTCTAAGGTAAATATCCTCTTCCATATAACATACCAGATTCCTGAATTCTTTTCTTTTCTTTTTTTTTTTAACGTGTAGAAATTGTTCAATTGGTATATGTTCTGCTATGCATATTTTCAACAACAAATAAAATAAAATTATTTAAAAAAGAGTTGTGACTCTTCAGTCTCAAATGAATGCTCATTGGACTAAACTGGTTGACTGTATACTCTCAGGAAAAAAAACAAAAGCAAAATTATGCACCATCAGCAAAATGCTGAAATTACGTTGTTAAAAACCAAATCTAAAAGAGGAAGTGTAATTATTATTTTTTTTTAGTTTCTTTCTTTATTTTTATTGTATTCAGATGAAGGTTTACAGAACAAAGTAGTTTCTCAGTAAACAGTTAGTACCCGTATTGTTTTATTACATTGGTTAACAACCCCACGGCATGTCAACACTCTCCCTTCTCGACCTTGGGTTCCCTATTACCAGGTTTCCTGTCCCTTCCTGCCTTCTAGTCTTTGTCTCTGGGCTGTGGTGCCCTTTAGTCTCATTTTGTTTTATGAGCCTGTCTGATCTTTGGCTGAAGGGTCAACCTCAGAGTGACTTCATCACTGAGCTAAAAGTGTGTCCGGGGATGATACTCTCCGGGTTTCTCCAGTGCCTCTCAGGCCAGTAAGTCTGGTCTTTTTTGTGAGTTAGAATTTTGATCTACATTTTTCTCCAGCTCTGTCTGGGACCCTCTATTGTGATCCCTGTCAGAGCAGTCAGTGGCAGGAGCCGGGCACCATCTAGTTGTACTGGACTCAGTCTGGTGGAGGCCGTGGTAGTTGTGGTCCATTAGTCCTTTGGACTAATCTTCCCCTTGTATCCTGTTTTCTTCATTCTCCCTTGCTCCTGTAGGGGTGAGACCAGTGGAGTATCTTAGATGGCCGCTCACAGGCTTTTAAGACCCCAGATGCTACTCACCAAGGTAGAATATAGAACATTTTCTTTATAAACTATGTTATGCCAATTGAGCTAGATGTTCTGCAAGACCATGGTCCCCACAGCCCTCAGTCCAGCAATTCAGTCCCTCAGGGAGGTTGGATGTGTCTATGCCCTTGCCTAGCACAAGTTGTGCTGGCTTTCCCAGTATTGGGTACTGTCTTACCCTTCACCAAAGTTACCACATATCTATTGTTTGTTTAGTGTTTCCCCCCCCATAACCATGAAATATTGTTTCTTTTTGTGTGTAAACCATTTCATAAGTTTTTACAGTAGTAGACTCATACAATATTTGTCCTTTTGTGATTGACTTATTTCACTCAGCATAATGTCCTCCAGATTCATCCACTTTATGAGATGCTTCTCAGATTCATCATTGTTCTTTATAATTGCATAGTACTCCATGGTGTGTATATACCATAGTTTGTTTATCCGTTCATCTATTGGTGGGCATCTACTTTGTTTCCATCTTTTCGCTATTGTGAACAATGCTGCAATGAACATGGATGTACATATGTCTATTCACGTGATGGCTCTTATTTCTCTAGAATATACTGAATTCTTTTCTGAAGGCAATCACTTTGTATGTCTATGATAAAATATTTCTTCATGTATTTATATGCATGTGTGTATGTGTATGTACACATAGGTGAATATAGATTTAATAGCTATTTATGTAACTTGCTTTATAAAACAAAAACCTTTGTACTTCAAAGTCCCAAATATTTAAAACAGAAATATCTAGAGTAAGTTCATTTTCCTTTCTTTGTGGTAATTGTTATCCATGCCTATGAAACATACTAATTTAGGAGGCAGGAAGATGTGTGTGGGATGGGCAGTAATTCCTGAATTCTGATGAAATAAAATTGTTTTTTACAGAAAATCCAAGCCATTTGGTGTGTATATACCCTAAATCTTCAACTTTGTTTGTGATGTGAAAGGAAGCAGTGACTAAGAACAACAATTACCTAATGACCATACTCCAGCTCACCATAATATAATTACTGAGACAATGGTGTTTTTAGTGAGTTAAATCAATCTTAAGGGAGCCCAGGAGTACTTAGCACATACTAGATAAACCATAAAAAACAAAAAGTGATATGGTTACAAAGGAAGATAAGAGTAATGCACAGCCAGGCAGTGTTTGAATATGTCTGGAGGTTAAAGGAAAGAACGAAAAACTTTACCCTCCTTCATTTATATCAGCATTAATTCCTGTTTATATTTTATCTCAGACAAGCTAATTTAATTTTAGTATACTGTTGAAGCTTAACATTGACAACTGAATCTGTCATATTTCCCATAAAATAAAATAAAAAAAGAAACCATTGCCCTTGAGTCAATTCTGACTCATAGCGACTATTCTGGGATATCTTTCCTGTACCAACACTGGTATGTTTCTTCTCTTCTCTAGTTCCCCAAGTTCAAAACTCAAAACCCGTTTCAAATTTTCCCCTTGTCCCTGTTCTCATTCACATATAATTTATCTGTAAGTCCTAAATATTCTCTGACAATATTAAATTTAACCTTTCTTTTCCATTTCTTAGAGTTTACCAATCTCACCATAGATGGTAAACACTTATGGCACAGACAGCTTCCTCAGGTTTTCCTCCTATTCATTTCTCAGCTACTACCTGACGTATTGTTCTAAAACAGTATTTTATCATGTTATTATGCTATTCCACACCTATAATTATTCTTAAATGTTTTATCTCAAGTTAGCTTTCAAGTCTCTTTTCGATATAATGTTACCATCTTAATTTTTCATCTCTATAATGTTGGAATATTTTACCCAGTCTGTCACAGGCCTGTTTCCTAGCCTGCAAAGCAATATGTATGCTGATCCCAGTGCCACCTAAATTTACCTTTATTTCATGGGATGAATCTCTCAAATTTTTGCTGCTTGACAATACATCGAAAACCAGAGTATTGACTGTAATCATGCCCTTTACAATTTCTGGAGCATATAATCAAAATTAGTTTGCATTCACGGAGACTGAACAATGTTAATCATTTTATTCAAACTTAACATTATTTTCAAAAGATTTTAATATCAATATTTTAGAATTTTCAAACCATTTTCATTTCTTCAAAAAAATATATATTTCGGGACTTCCGGCAAAATGGCGCTCTAGGCAGAAGCACCACTCTGTCCCTCCACAGCAAAGATCAGAAAAACTAAGCCAAACGGAGAAAACAACAATCCTGAAACCCTAAAATATCAAACGAAGAGATAAAGAACTCAGCCAAGCACCAAATGGAGTGAGAAAACTGACAGAGAATGGACAGCGAGGAGAGATTCATGCAGAGGTCCCCTACCAGCTAACGCAACATGGATCTGCCATCTTGGACTCCTATCAGAGAGCAGCAAACAGGGGGTATAAGAAAGCAGCTTCACTGACCTTCCAGCGGGAGACAAAACAACCGGTAATTTGCAATATATGCTTTCCCATCCTCCACCCTTCTTCACCCCCACTCGGCCTCCTCTGCTTCCCGTGGACACAGTCTCTTGTCTGGGAAACATCGGTTGCTTGGATTCCACACACCCGAATGGGCTGGCTCTCTGAGAGCCATTTGTTGGCTGCTGGTGTTGCTTTTTTTTTGTTTCTTTTGATTTCTTCCTTACCTCTCACCCCCGCCCCCTTTTGCTCAAATACCTGGCTCTGTTCACCATCTTTGCTTCTTCCTAAGGGGAGGAGGAGCTCCGGTAATTTATGATATATGCTTTCCCACTCCCTACACTTCTTTACCCACATTTGGCCTCCTCTGCTTCCCATGGCCACAGTCTCTTGCCTGAGAAATACCTGCTGCTTGGATTCCACCAGCCCACACTAGCTGGCTCTCTGAGTGCCATTTGTTGGCTGCTGGTGTTGCTTTTTGTTCTGCTTCTTTTGATTTCTTCCATAACTCTAACCACCTCACCCTCATTTCGCTCAAATACCAGGCTCCATGCGCCATCTCTGCTTCTTTCTGAGGGGCTGTGGAGCTCCGCTCGAGTGTGGAGGTGCTTTCTAGTCTGGGCTGCCGTGCTTGTGGGATCCCAGGGCTTTTGTTCATTTGTTTGTTTTGAATTGTTTCTTTGTTTTATTTTCCTTTTCTTGAGTTGGGAGCCCTTTCTGGCCAGGTGGTGCTGGGAGGCAAGGAGACTAGCCCCACGGCTTGCACAGACATGCAGAGCGTTCCTTGAGGGCACTTTTTTTTCGTTGTTTTTTTTTTTTTTTCTGTTTTTTGGGGGGTTTTTCTTGTTCTTTTTTTTTGTTTTTAATTTGTTGTGTTTTCTTTTCCCTCTTTTTCCCTTTTTGTCTTTCTTCATTACTCAGTTTCTTGTCTCTCTATATCTTCCTTCTGTTTCTGTTCCCTGAATACCTGGCATTGTAGACCTCTACGCCTTCTAGCCAGGCTGTACTGCAACACCTGAGAGCGACTTCCCAAGACCTCATAGCTGCACTGGTGGTATGCCTGGGAACTTTGTGGTTCTTTAATGTTTCTGATTTATATTTATTCATTCTTTTCTTTGCTTCCTCTTCCCCTTTCTATTTTTCTCCATTTCATAGTCTGTCATCTCTCCACTCCAACAGCAAGCTCCCCTAGCATTCTTTTTCATTTGTTTGTATGTTTTTGGCTCCTCTTCCTCTCTCCCATATCATCTTAGCTCCCACATAACAATCTCCCGCTACATCCTGCCTACCTGCACCATGCGCTTAATATCACACCACCAAGCAGCACAGGCACGGCCTACTGGAACCTGCTCTGTACTGATTACCGACCCCCCCGCCGGTGGCTGAAGTAGGTGCCACAAACAACCCGTTCCAGTAACTCCCCTTCAGCTAGACCTGCTCTGCCTTACCATATCTGAGTGACTGACCCTGCCAGTTGGAGAAGGAGGTGAAAAGTATTGTGCCCCCAGATGAGCAAAAAACAAAGAACACACAGTCCACTTGCTCAGACATAGTCAATTATTTTTAAAAAAGGGACAAAAATCAACAAATCTACAATAAATAAATGAGAAAAATAACTACGGAATGCACAGAAGACAGCAGACAATATCAAAACATTTACAAAAACAGAACAGGATGACTCCAGTAGCCACCCAAAATAAAACACCAGATGACGTTCCAGTGGAAGCAAATGCACTAGAACTACCTGATAGGGAATTCAGATCTCTAATACTCAGAATTCTCCATGAACTGAGGCAAAAAGCTGACAAACATGAGGAAAAAATAGACAAATTCATGGAAAATACACACCAAAAATTGGAAGAATTCAGGAAACTAATGCAGGAACAAAATGCCAAAATAAATTCACAACTAGAAATTATACAAAGCCAGGAATTAGAAATCCAAAAGATAAACAACAAGATTTCAGAAATGGATGGTGTCATAGAAGGGCTGAGAAGCAGATTTGAAATGGTGGAAGGCAAGATAGGTGGAATTGAAGACAAACACGAGGATACAACTCTGTTTCAGGAAAACTCAGAAAAAAGAACAAAGAAAAATGAAGAACCTTGAGAGTTATGTTGGACACAATCAAAAGCAAAAATTTTTGAGTGATTGGAATTACAAAATGGGGAGAAAACAGAAAACACAGAGAGGATCATTGA
>NW_004443991.1:5503560-5508647 GCF_000243295.1 Trichechus manatus latirostris | reverse complement strand
ATGTCATAAAACAATATGTGTACTACTGTTTCATGAGAAACTATTTGTTCTGTAAGCCTTCACCTGAAGTACAATAAAAAAAAAACAAAGAAAGCAAAAGACACATTTCACTGGGGAAATTTGCTACAAAAGACCTGTTTAAAGTGTTGAAAAGCAAAGATATTGCTCTGAAGACGAAGGTGCGCTTGACCCAAGCCATGGTGTTTTCAGTCGCCTCATACGCATGTGAATAATGAAGACTGAAGAAGAACTGATGCCTTTGAATTGTGGTGTTGGCGAAGAATATTGAGTATACCATGGACTGCCAAAAGAAAGAACAAATTTGTCTTGGTAAAAGTACAACCAGAATCCTGCTTAGAAGCAAGGATGGCGAGACTATGTCTTACATACTTTGGTCATGTTATTAGGGGGGCTCAACTTTGGAGAAGGACATCACGCTTGGTAAAGAAGAGGGTCAGCAAAAAACAGGAAGACCCTCAGTGAGATGGATTGATACAGTGGCTGAAACAATGGGCTCAAGCATAACAATGTTTTTGAGTATGGCACAAGACTGGGCAGTGTTTTGTTCTGTTGTACATAGAATTGCTATGAACTGTAACCAACTCGACAGCGCCTAACAACAACAACATAGCCTCTGGTGTGATCTTTTCAAGATGATCTTGGTGTAAATTTTCTTAATATTTCTGTTCTTTTACCAAAAAAGTATGAATGAACATAATTCTAAGGTGAAAAATATATATATATTTCTCACTTGTTATGTGCCAGGTACTTTATGAGACATTGTACTAAAATTCGGCATTGTAGATTGATCAGCTCACATTTTAGAAGAAAAAAAAAGGCAAGGAAACAAGTAAGATTATTTACATAGAGCTATGTCCAATGAAGGGAGTAAAAGAGATGGATGTAATAAAGGGCAGTAATGGCAATGTGTGGATATCTTAGTTGGAGTAGTCTGTTAATTCTTGGTAATGAGAGGAGGCAGAGCTAAGAACTTGTAATAGTGAAATAAGCCAACCTCATAATGAGCTGAGAAAAGTCCATATCAGTCAAACTTAATTAGGACAAATAACATGATGTGAAGTTGGAGACACAGGCAGGACATTATCATACAAGTAGAGACTTATAAAAATTTCCTGGGTGGTGTAAATGATTAATGCACTCGGCTGGAGATTTGAATCCACCCAGAGGTGCTAGGAAGAAAGGCTTGGCAATCTAATTCTGAAAAATCAGCCACTGAAAATCCTGTGGAGCACAGTACTACTCTGACACACATGGAGTCACCATGAGTTGGAATTAACTTGATGGCAGCTGTTTTTTTTTTTTTTTGGTGGTGAGGAATTATAAGCCTAGTAAGGAGTTTAGTCCAGGTCAAGTACAAAGATATCAGCGGATTTTGAGCAAAAAAAAAAGAAAAGAAAAGAAAAAAATTATCTTTGTAGCTTCTACATCGATAAAAATTTTAAAGGCATAATTTCAAGTTTGATGTTTATGAATGGGTTGTACAACATCACTGGCTTTCTTTCAGTTTCTGAACATGAGATACAAAGATGAAAAGGATTCCAGGGCAGAGTCTTGAGGGAAGCCAATACTTAGAAGTTGATCAAAACCAAATAGGGTGGCAACGGAGAAAGACAATGAGAGCTAGTGAGGTATGAAGAAAATCAGGGTAGTGTGTTGTTATGGAAACCATGATCCAAAAATATTTCAAGAAAATAGGGAGATGTTATGTCGAATGGTGCTTAGAGTTGGGGTTAGGTGCAAACAAAGAAATGAGCATTGCGTGTTACAACCTGGGTGCCACTGATGACTGTGACAAGAGCAGTTTTGTTGGCTTGGAGAAGATGAAGTGAAGAGAGGAGAGACTATAAGGTAAGAAACAGAAGACACTGAGTGTACACAACTTCTTTTTGTTTTTTGGATACTTTGCTGGCAGGAGGATGAGGAACTGAAGAAGTAACTACAGGGGAAAATAAGGTCAAGGGAAGTCCTTCAGTCAGTTAGTCTATAAACACACAGAAAACTAAAATTAAATCATAGTATATACATTGACGGGAGCCCTGGTGGCGCAGTGGGTAAGAGCTTGGATGCTAACCAAAAGCCGGGCAGTTCAAATCCACAGGCCACTATTGGAAACCCTATGGGGCAGTTCTACTCTGTCCTATAGAGTCGCTATGATTTGGAATTGACTTGACGACAAAGGATTTTTTTTTTTTTTTTGTCATATATTGATAGGAATAACCCAGTAAAAAGGAAAAAATAATGGTGCAGTAAAGAAACAACACAATTGCCAAAGTCAAGATAATGCACTTTCTAGAGGAAATGGAATCCAGAGATCATGTAAAATGAATATTGAAGCAGAGTTACAGTAGCAAAGAAAAAGTTGTTGGAGATAGATATAGGTTGTTGACAAATTTGATTGTGAGAAGATAAGGACTTTTTTTCTTCTTTTTTTTTATTGTTATACTTTAAGTGAAAGTTTACAATTCAAGTTAGTCTGTCATACAAAATTTATACATACATTGTTATGGAACCCTAATTGCTCTTCCTATACTGGGACAGCACACTCCTCCTTTCCATCCCTGATTTCCCGTGTGCATTCAACCAGCTCGGGACCCTCTCTGCCTTCTCATCTCACCTCTGCACAAGAGTTGCCCATTTAGTCTCATTTATCTACTTGACCTAAGAAGCACTCTTCACAAGTATCACTGTATGTTCCATAGTGCAGTCTACTCTTTGTCTGAAGAGTTGGCCTTGGAAATGGTTTTAGTTCTGGGTTGACCAAGAGTCCCAGGGCCATGCCTTCTGGGGATCCTCCAGTCTCAGTCAGACCATTAAGTCTGATCTTTTCACTAGAGTTTGAGTTTCTGCATCCAACTTTTCTCCCGCTCCATCAAGAACTCTATGTTGTGTTCCCTGTCAGGGCAGTCATTGGTGGTAGCCGAACAGCTGATGCAGTCTCTGGTTTATGTGGCCATTTCTGTCTTTTGGGCCTATAGTTTCCTTGTGTCTTTGGTGTTCTTCACTCTCTTTTACTTCAGGTGAGTTGGGACCAATTGATGCATCTTAGATGGCTGCTCACTAGCTTTTAAGACCCCAGGATGCCACTAACCAAAGTAGGAAGCAGAACATTTTCTTAATAAACTTTGTTATACCAATTGACCTAGATGTCCCCTGAAAGCATGGTCCCCAGATCCCAACCCCTACTACTCTGTCCCTCAGTGTTTGGTTTATTCAGGAAACTTCTTAACTTTGGTTTAGTCCAGTTGTGTTGAATTCCCCTGTAGTGTGTGCTGTTGTTCCCTTCACCTAAGATAGTTCTTGTCTACTATCTAGTTAGTGAATAACCCTCTCCCTCCCTCCCTACCCTCGTAACCGTCAAAGAATGTTTTCTTCCATGTTTAAACCTTTTCTTGAGTTCTTATAATAGTGGTCTCATACAATATATGTCCTTTTGTGACTGACTAAATTCACTCAGCATAATGCCTTCCAGATTCCTCCATGTTATAAGATGTTTAAGAGATTCTTCATTGTTCTTTATTGTTGTGTAGTATTCCATTGGGTGAATATACCATAATTTGTTTATCCATTCGTCCATCTATGGGCATCTAGGTTGTTTCCATCTTTTGGCTATTGTGAACAGTGCTGCAATGAACATAAGTGTGCATATATCTATTCGTGTGATGGCTCCTATTTCTCTGGGGTATATTCAAAGGAGAGGGATTGCTGGATCATATGGTACTTCTATTTCTAGCTTTTTAAGGAAGTGCCACATCAATTACCAAAGTAGTTGTACCATTTTACAATCCCACCAACAGTGTATAGTTTTCCAGTCTCTCCACAACCTCTCCAATATTTATTACTTTGGGTTTTTTGGATTAATGCTAGCTTTGTTGGGGTGAGATGGTATCTCCTTGTAGTTTTGATTTGCATTTCTGTAATGGCTAGTGATCGTGAGCATTTCTTCATTTGTCTGTTAGCCACCTGAATGTCTTCTTTGGTTAAGTGCCTGTTAATATTCTTTGCCCATTTTTAATTGGGTTATTTGTCTTTTTGTTGTTGAGGTTTTGCAGTATTTTGTAGATTTTAGAGGTTTAGATGCCGATCAGATTTATCGTAGCCAAATTTTTTTTCCCAGTCTGTAGATTGTCCTTTTACTGTTTTGGTGAAGTGTTTTGATGAGCATAAGTGTTTGATTTTTAGGATCTCCCATCTATCTATTTTCTCTTCTGGTATTTGTGCATTGTAACTTACGGTACTTATTCTGTTTATGCCATGTATTAGGGCTCCTAGCTTTGTCCCTATTTTTTCTTCCATGATCTTCATCATTTTTCATTTTATATTTAGGTCTTTGATCCATTTTGAGTTAATTTTTGTGCATGGTGTGAGGTATGGGTCTTGTTTCAGTTTTTTGCAGATGGATATCCAGTTATGCCAGCAACATTTGCTAAAGAAACTGTCTTTTCCCGATTAATAGAGTTTGGCCCTTTGTCAAATATCAGCTGCTCACAGGTGGATGAATTTATGCCCGGATTCTCAATTCTGCTCCATTGGTCTATGTATCTGTTGTTGTACCAGTACCAAGCTGTTTTGACTACTGTGGCAGTGTAATAGTTTCTAAAATCAGGTAGTGTGAGGTCTCCCACTTTCTTCTTCTTCTTGAGTAATACTTTACTTATCCAGAGCTTCTTCCCTTTCCATATGAAGTTGGTGATTTGTTTCTCCATCTCATTAAAAAGATGCCAGTGGAATTTGGATGGGGATTACACTATTATTATCTGTAGATGAATTTGGGTAGAATTGACAATTACACTATGTTGAGTCTACCTATCCATGAGCAAGGTATATTTTTCCACTTATGCAGGTCTCTTTTAGTTTTTCGCAGTAGTGTCTTGTAGTTTTCATTGTATAGATCTTTTACTTCTCTGGTTAGATTTATTCCTAAGTATTTTATCTTCTTGGAGGCTATTGTAAATGGTATTGATTTGGTGATTTCCTCTTCGAGGTTCTCTTTGTTGGTGTAAAGGAATCCAACTGATATTTGTATGTTTATCTTATATGCTAGTACTTTGCTGAAATCTTCTATTAGT
>NW_004443991.1:5497902-5503007 GCF_000243295.1 Trichechus manatus latirostris | reverse complement strand
TTTTTTTTTTTTTTTGGTGTCTTTACCTGGTTTTGGTATCAGGGTTAGGTTATGCTGATAGAATGAGTTTGGGAATATTCCATCATTTTCTATGCTCTGAAATACCTATAGTAGTAGTGATGTTAAGTCTTCCCTTATAGTTTGGTAGAATTTTCCTGTGAAACTGTATGGGCCAGGGCTATTTTGGGGAGGAGTTTTTAAATTACCTTTTCAATCTCTTCTTTTGTTATGAGTTTATTTAGTTGCTCTACTGTTGTTTGTGTTAGTTTAGTTAGGTAGTGAGTTTCTAGAAATTTGTCCATTTCCTCTAGGTTTTCAAATTTGTTAGAATACAATTTTTTCATAGTATTCTGTTATGATTCTATTATATTCATCTGAGTCTGTTGTGATATCACCCATCTCATTTCTTATACAGGCTATTTGCATCCTCTCCTGTTTTTCCTTGTTCAGTTTGGCCAATGGTTTATCGATTTTATTGAGCTTTTCAAAGAACCAGCTTTTGGTCTTGTTAACTTTCAATTATTTTTCTATTCTCTATTTCACTTAATTCTGCTCTAATTCTTATTATTTCCTTTCTTCTGGTGCCTAAGGGCTCCTTTTGCTGCTGTCTTTCTACTTGTTCCAGTTGTAGGGTTAGTGTTTTGATTTTGGTCCTTTCTTCTTTTTGGATGTGTGCATTTATTGCTATAAACTGACCTCTGTGCAAGATTTTGCTGTGTCCCAAAGGTTCTGGTAGGACTTGTTTTCGTTCTCATTTGATTCTATGAATTTCTTTATTCCATCCTTAATTTCTTCTATATCCCAGTAGTTTTTGAGCCAAGTAGTTTTCAGTTTCCATGAGTTTGATTTTTTTTCCTTGCTTTCTCTGTTATTGATTTCTACGTTTATGGCTTTATAGTCAGAAAAGATGCTTTGTAGTATTTTCATGCTTTGGATTCTGTTAAGACTTGCTTTATGGCCTAATACGTGATCTATTTTGGAGAGTGTTTCATGTGCATTGAAAAAGAAAGTATACTTCGCTTCTGTTGGGTGGAATCTTCAGTATATGTCCATGAGATTGAGTTGGTTGATTGTAACATTTAGATCTTCTGTGTCTTTATTGAGCTTCTTTCTGGTGTTCTGTCCTTCACCAAAAGTGGTGTGTTGAAAACTCCTACTATTATTGTGGAGCTGTCTATCTCTGTTTTCAGTGCTGTTAGAGTTTGTTTTATGTATTTTGGAGCCCTGTCATTGGGTGTGTAAATATTTATTATAGTTATGTCTTCCTGGGGTGTTGAGCCTTTAATCATTATGTAGTGTTCTTCCTTATTCTTTGTGGTGGATTTTACTTTACAGTCTATTCTGTCAGAGATTATTATTGCCACTCCTGTTCTTTTTTGAGTGTTATTTGTTTGATATATTTTTTTTCCATCCTTTGAGTTTTAGTTTGTTTGTGTCTTTAAGCCTAAGGTGTGTCTCTTGTAGGCAGCATATAGACGGATCATTGGTGCATTTAATCCACTTACATTAGGTGTAATTATTAATAAGTATGAGTTTAGTGCTGTCATTTTGATGTCTTTTTTTGTGTTTTGTTGACAGTTTCATTGTTCCACTTAATTTTCTGTGCTGAGTCATTTTTCTTAATGTATTTTCTTTACTTCCTTTTCATTGTCATTGATTTTGTCCTTGCCGAGTCTTTATATTCTTCTTGTTTTTTATTTTGATGTGTAGGATTGTTAGTTTCCTTTGTGGTTACCTTAATATTTACCCTTATTTTTCTAAGTTTATACCAGTCGTTTATTTCTTTATATCGCCCTGACTTCCTCTCCATATTAAATATCTCTGTCTACATTTTTTAACTACCTCTTTTTTGTTTCAATGTTATCATCTTTTACATATTGACATCTGTTTCCCTATTTTCAGTGTTTTAGCTTTGGTTTATTTTTGTGACTTCCCTATCTGGGTTGATATCTGGTTGCTCTGTCCTGTGTTCTACTCTTGAGTTGTTATCTGATGTTATTGATTTTCTAACCAGAAGACTCCTTTAAGAATTTTTGTAGTTTTGATTTGGTTTTTGCAAATTCCCTAAACTTCTGTTTATCTGGAAATGCCCTAATTTTGCCATCATATTTCAGAGACAGTTTTTCTGGATATATAATTCTTGGCTGGCAATTTTTCTCCTTTAAGGCTTTCTATATGTCATCCCATTGCCTTCTTGCCTGCATGGTTTCTGCTGAGTAGTCCAAGCTTATTCTTATTGAGTCTCCTTTGTAGATGACTTTTCTTTGATCCCTAGCCACTCTTAGAATTCTCTCTTTATCTTTGGTTTTGTCAAGTTTTATTATAATATGTCTTGGTGACTTTCTTTTGGGATCTACCTTATGTGGGGTTCACTGAGCATCTTGGATAGATATCTTCTCATCTTTCACAACATCAGGGAAGTTTTGTGCCAACAGATTTTCAACAATTCTCTCTGTATTTTCTGTTATCCCTCCCCCCCACCCCCGTTCTGGTACTCCAATCACTTGTAGGTTTTTTCTCTTGATAGAATCCCACATAATTCTTAGGGTGTCTTCATTTGTTTAAATCCTTTTATCTGATTTTAACTCAAATAAGTTGGTGTCAAGTGCTTTATCTTCAGTCTCAAAAACTCTGACATCCCTTGCCTCATTTCTGCTCCTGTGAGTTTCTATTGAGTTGTCTAATTCTGAAATTTTATTGTTAATCTTCTGGATTTCTGATTGCTTTCTCTCTATGGATTCTTGCATCCTGTTAAATTTGTCATTATGCTCCTCTCTAATCTTAAGTTCCTCTGTTGCTTTGTCTGTATGTTCCTTGGCTTGGTCTGCGTTTTGCCTAATTTCCTTCCTGATCACTTAAAGAGTTCTGTTTATTGATCTTTTGTATTCTGCCTCTGGTAATTCAAGAAATTTTCTTCCTCTGGAAAATTTGTAGATTCTTTATTCTGGGAGCTTGCTGAAGCCATTATGGTCTGCTTCATTATGTGATTTGATATTTACTGTTGTCTCTGAGCCATCAATAATTTATTATATTTATTTATTTTATACCTGCTTACTGTGTCCTAACTTTTTGTTTTATTTTGTTTTGATATGCCAAAATAGGACGCTTATTCTTGGGCCCCTATCGCAGGTGGCTAGGTGGTGTGGATGGAGCAACCAATCTTCTGGTCCCTGATGTGGGTAGGTGAAGACCCTGCTTAGTAGGCAGATCAGTGTCAAATGTCACAAACATGCCACTTCACAGCTGAAATAGTTGCAGTTAGACTTCAGGTATATACCCTGTTGTACTGTGGTAATGAGGGCCTATGCTGTTGAAATGGGCCCACACAAGTTTATGCAGGGGGAAAGGCACTCAAAGTCCACGGACCCCTCATACCTGTGCCTAGGCAAAGGAAATGTGCCTACCCTGAATTCCTGGCTTAGGGGAGCAGGCAGATTATTTTTCCCCTGCTTGTTAATTGTTCACTCTCCAAGGCTGAGGGAATGGCTTAGGGCATGTGACAGGTGCTCAGGGGACTCGGCAATTGCTGAAGGCAGTCCTGGACCCAGTGCAGAGTGGGGGAGTGGGGAGGTAAATGAGAGAGAGGTTTTTCTGAAAAGGGAGTGCTTTTGATCCACGTGGTAAGCCAGACGAAAGTACTTATATTTCACTGATCAACGGCTGCCTCTCACTGGTTCTGGATTGCTGAGTAGCATCTCTGCTACTGGGTTTCTTCTAGTGTAGAAAACGCCTACCAAGTGCTGTCACTTGCCTACCTCACCATACACCACGAGCTGAGCTGATCCAGCCTAAAGGGCTCAGGTTGTCTCTGGGTCAGGTCTGGTAACTCCTTGCTGCTTCTGAATCATCTCTCCCTCCCCCTGCTTCACAGTCTGATTCCTCAACTTTGCCTTTGATGTTCAGGACTCCTAGATTGTTGTATATAATTGATTCATTTGTTTTTTCAGATCTTTGATGTAAGAGGGACCACGAGAAGCATCTGACTACTCCACCATCTTGGCCCCACCTCCAAGGATTTTTCTTAATTCCTCTTATTTTATCAATGAAATTTTAGAAAAAAATGATCAGCTGACAGTTTTGATGAAAAATTTGAGGAATTAAATTTAAGTAAGAATTTATTGTTGGTTGCCATCTAAATATTTCTGACTCAAAGTGATCCCCTATATAAAAGAATAAAACATTGACCAGTTCTATACCATCTACATGATTGTTGGTTGGTATGTTTCAGTCCATTCTTGCAGCTGTGTGTTGATTTATTTCATTGGCAGTTTCCCTCACCTTCACTGGCCCTCCACTTTGCCAAACATGATGTCCTCCTCCAATAACAAATAAATTCCTTCCAATGATGTATCCCAAGTAAGGAAGTTGAAGTCTTGAACAATATTCTGTGATCCATTGAGTTTTCATAAGCTAATTTTCCAAAAGTAAACTTCTAAGCCTTTCTTCCTAGTTTGATTTATTCTGGAAGCTCTGCTGAAAACTGTCTACTATAGGTAACCCTGCTGGTGTTTGAAATACCAGTGACGTAGCTTCCATGATCATAGCAACACAAAAGCCACCACAGTATGATGAAATGACGGACTAGTGGTGGAAGTAAGAAATACATGCTATGAAAAAGTCTTCTCAGGGAGTGGAGAAGAAAGATCACCAAGCAAATATATGTGGATTTCTGATAGTGCTGAGTGTTCATGTGAGATTCATGGTTACTAATTTAAAGCTAGACTAGTCAGCATTGTTGTGTGATTTTTCTTTAGAAATATTAACCTACCAGTGGAGACTGTGGCAGAAAGATAAGATTTAAGACATAGATAACAGAAGAGAGTTGTTTTTCTTGAAATACGGTGGCCTGATGAACACACAATATTCCCAGTTCCAGAATCCCAAACTTTTATATATTTTACATTTTTTTTTCAGTGATCTTCCTCAAATAGCTCTACTTTTTTTATTTTTTTTTAATTTTTATTGTACTTCAGGTGAAGGCTTATAAAACAAATAGTTCCTCATGAAACAGTAGTACACATATTATTTTATGACATTGGTTAACAACCCCACAACATGTCAACCCTCTAACTTCTCAACCTTTTTTTTTTGGTGAAACTACACAT